>NC_135751.1:24865000-25165000 GCF_041903045.1 Epinephelus lanceolatus | reverse complement strand
ATCTAAGGCACTGTTGCCCAACTATTTGACATGGCAGTCATGTTCTCAGTTGTATTGTAATGAACTAATATCATGTTCTTCAGATGTTTGTTTGAACGTTTGTATTCAATAAACTGAGGGGAAAAGATGATTAAAATAATAAAAAAACACCTTTATTTCATGCAATGACTAATGAAAAAGCACTGCCTATATTCTTTGTCTCTGTGTGAAGGGGCATACGTTTCTCTGCCTGATGACAATATGTGTAATATGTTAGGATTTCCTGGTGACCGTATCAATGATACGCCAAAAACAGCTTCATCTGGGGCAGACAATTTTTCCAATAAATGTTGCCAGATCAGGTGATTTTCCACCCAACTGGGCAGCTTTAGGATGGAATAAATGAATTTGCTGGGTTGACAAAAGTTTGGCCTGGTTCGTCATAGTGCAGATATTTTTATTTTTTTCAGTATTCATTTTTGTTTTAGACTAATATTGACTTTTTGGATCAACCTGGCAACACTGCTAGCCAGAAAGCTACTTAACCAGGCTGGCTGGTCAACCACCAGAGATGCGCCCACCAGATTCTAGCTAGTCAGACCAGCTTGTAGCAAAGAGACATAAGAATACAGTTAGGTCTGTGGTAATATCCTACATATTTGTGAATTTGTCGTGCCATGTGGCGAACTGGGCTTCACAACAACATCCAAAACACAAGCTTCAGTCTCAGTTTCTGTGACAGGAGAAAAACCTTAAAAATACAAATGTTTAAGATGACAAAAACGGCCAATACAGAGTTATCTACAGTGCCGTAGCCCCACCTAGGACAAGTTACAGCACTGCATTTTAGGCACTGAAGAGCCCTGAGACAAAGACTGAGACTCTGACTGGAGAATCATGTCATTGAATCACAATGTTGTGGAGGGAAAAGGGACACTGAACTTGATCACCTGTTAGCTCTTTTCTGGCTCATCCCAGACTGAATGGGAACATAAATACAAATTTTAATGTGTGTATTGTGTGCGTGTTGTGTTTAAGCCTGTAGAGCCCTGTTGGAGGACAAATGCTATGGAAATATATTTTCTTGATCAAACACTGTTTTAAAGACACATTTACATGCTCAACCTCAGGTTCGTCCATCCACTAGTGCTTCAAGTGATAAAGGTGAGATATGAACTGTACGAAACAAAAATTTAAACGCAACACTTTTATTTTTGCTCCTATTTTCCAAAAGTTAAAGATCTAAGTTTTTTTTTTTTAACTCTATAGATACTTTTCTTTCAAATTTTGGTCACAAATCAACTAAATTCCTTGTTAGTGAGCACTTCTCCTTTTCCAAGATAATCCAACCACCTGACAGGTGTGGCATATCAAGATTCTGATCACAACACAAAAACCACATATGTCACAAGCTTTGAGGGAGCATGCCATTGGCATGCTGACTGCAAGAATGTCCACCAGAGCTGTTGCTTGTCAAGTGAATATTCATTTCACTACCACAAGCTGTCCACAATATTGTTGCCATTAATTTGGCAGTACATTCAACCAGCCTCACAATGCAGACCACATGTAACCACATCAGCCCAGGACCTCTACATCCAAAGTCTTAACCTGCAGAAATCTTGTCCTGGCAGCAGTATGTAATTACAACTGACTTGAGCAGTTCTTTGGTTGGTTAGATGTACTTCCAAATTTAGGGAAACGACATTGGAGACATCTTATGATATTGAAATGAACATTAAGTTCCAAGGCAACATCTCTGGTCCACATTTGTGCAGTCAGCATGCCAACAGCACAAACCCTCAAAACTTGGCAGATCTGTGGCATTATGATGTGTGATCAAACTGCACATTTTAGAGGGACCACTTTAAAATGTAAAAAGTCTTTGATCTTTAACTCAAACTTGTGAAAAATTGGAGTGAAAACAAAAGTGTTACCTTTAAATTTTTGTTCAGTATATTGAGACCATGTTTCAATTTTGTGAGAGACACATGCAACAAACTTCTTTTTTTTAATCCAATAAGTGAAGAGAAAGTTGGATCTTCAGGGCGAGTCCAGCAAATGGCAATCACCAACCAGAAAAAAACGATGTGAACCTAGACTGGGGTCATACTCAGGTATTTCTAATACTTTCTTAAAAATGGCAGCCTACCACAGGGTTATACTTTGTATGTACCTTTATGTACTTCTATAGAAAATGTCTGTTAATATCTTGGCTTCAGTGAATACTACTACAAGCCCTAATGTTAGTAGCTGGTGATATAGTTTTTATATGTTGATGACGATGGCTCCATTGTGTCATCAAGCCATTATTTTAGGCCCACTCAAAAATCCTGGACACAGAAATGGTGAAAAACTACTTCCCAGTCTAACTCCACAATGCAGTACCACACAGTTCCCAGTCTTCCATTTTCAACAAGTATTTTCTAAAATGTATAATGTGTTAAGAAAGAAATGATTGATTTTTCTTTACCTTGACTTTAAATCAAAAACTTAAAGTATTAAATGCAACCGGGCACTGGGCACAAAACATGCATTTATTGAAGGTTTTTTCAGTGTTTTACAGAGAACAACACCCTACATAAAACATGCACAGTACCCACCACATACCCATATACTGGGCCTACAAGTATTACAAGTGCATTGCACTAGCATAATAAAATAAATAAATAAATGAATAAAAAAAGAAAAAGACAAAAGACAAAATTTCAATACAGCTTGTCATCAATCCAACCATCCACATCCATATTGTTTCTCTCAAGGAAGTTATAAAAGATGTTCCGTATTTTCCAAAACTTATCAAGCCTGTTTTTTGTTGTATAACTGATCTTTTCCAAAGCTTTGTAAAATATCATTCCCTTCAGCCATTGTGAAATGGCACAAGATGTATCTGATTTCCACGAGGAAGCAATACAACGCTTGGCTTCCAAAAAGCAAATATCAAGTAGACATCTTACTTTTTGGGAGGTGATAAAGACATCTGGGTGAAGGTTTAGTAAGCATAATTTAGGATTGAGGAGCACTTCCTCACCAATGATTTGGCTCGCCAGATCCAAGACTTTTCTCCAAAATGTGAGAATCTGTGGACATTCCCAGATACAATGGAATAGTGTTCCCTTTTGGTCTTTTTTTGAGTGTTGGGAACATATTTTTAGGTCTCACACGGCGGCACCAAATATGTTGGGAACATATTTTTAGGTCTCACACGGCGGCAGCAAATATATAGGGATTTAAATTCGGCTATCAGAAATAATTAATAATTATTAATAATTAATAATTATGTTAAATAATGTGACTTAATAAACATTAAATCACCTCGTGGGGCACCATTCCTGTAAAGGGAAAATGATAGCCAGATAAAGATATCAGTCTCATAAAATATGCTAAACTATTAATTTGGAGTTTTGATTAATAATTAAATTAATGATGGTCAGGACAAAGACAAAGTCTTGCTTAGCCTTTAAAATTGTGATGAAACTATGCCCAGTTGTTACTTCACCGATCCTTGAGTGGATGGAAGAAAGAGTCCCTTGGTGGTGTACTGCTTTGTTAGCCGGCAGAAGAAGGCTGGGAAGAGCTGTGGTTCCAGCTGCAGTCTTTGTTGTGTCCTTTTTCCAAAGGTTCTGATCCGAGGAAGCCAGACGCTCGGGGTTCTTGCAGAGTTAGACGCTGGGTGCTAACTCACTTAGTTCCTTTTTGCTGGAAAGCTAGTTGCAAACCTTGTGCTTGCAAGCCTAACTTCTCTGGTTCAGGTTTGCCTCAGCCTTGATCGTGGGCAAGTCGTGGTCCAGGAAAAAGAGTCTGTGAACAATAAGCCCCACCTTTGATGGTTCAGGGCAAGGAGCAAGGGCCTGAGCATCTGGGCGGTTCCAGGCCCAGCAGGAAATAGGTGTGGGCTGCTCCGCAGTTCCCGAGTAAGAGAGCAGGACTGTTTGAAGGGAACAGACCTTCTACAGATGCCTGTGACATCACAGAGTCACATGTCACTGTAAAAGTCCTGTCCAATCAAGTTGTGAGACTTGTGTCTCACTGAGGTGTGAGGTGAGACCTCGTGGAGATGCGTGTCAAATTGCTGTCTTTGTTTGGAGAACAAAGAGCATGCAGAGAAGGAAGCCTTTAAATGTCCAGTTTAGATATTACCAAATGACAAATAATCTGTGGTCCTGTGAATCCCAACATGAGGCAGGTATCAGGTATGACCAGCAATGTTCATTAATGTGCACTGTCCTCTAAATAAATAAATAAATAAATGAATGTTGGGATTGAAGTGGTGCAACTTAGATGTGTTATATATAGTCTACTTATCCATTTATATTGTAACAATTTGGAGTTTGTATTTATTAATTGAGTTTGAGTTAGAGAACATGCTTCTGACCATTCCTCCTCTGTTAGATTATCCTGCGATCTTCCAGAGTGGGTCTTGGGGGGGATTGTCAAACTATTACTTTGTCTGGACAAAATAAAGCTTCTAAGTTGCAAATATTTTAAGAAATGTTTTGCAGGAATCCCATACCTTGCTTAAAGGGCCAGTGTGTAAAATGGGTTGAAAACAGTGACATCAGTAGCCAAATTCTAGATTGCAGGGCTCACTCGCTCACCCCTCCCGTCGGGTAAATGACGGCGGCCTCGTAGGGACAAAAAGCCTTGCGCACGAGTTTTTCAGGAGTAGGTCTATCTAGCAATGAGGTGAATGTTTATTTAGAAATCTAAGCCATGTAACGATATTGTAATGAATCCCTCATGAGCAGGAGACCAGAGGAGCATTCGGAAAAAAGGCCTGTTTATTTGAGCACTCCAGAAACTCCGGTAACACTCCAGGGGGTAAAAGACTCCGTCCCAAACTCTGACTCTTCTAGCGTAACACAAACACTCCATAACTTTACACACATACTCGTTTACCATACTGAGTGGGGACCCCCCTCCCCTCTCTGCTCAATCTCCAGCCCGCACACTGACTGACAGCGTAGCCGGTAAACAGAGCTCAGCTGTTTATTTAGCCTAGCGATATCTCCGGACTATAGTAGCTGCAATGGACAACTTTGAACACGATTTTGAAGAGTTTCTTGTAGCGGACACAGACCCAGAGCCATACCTGTTTGAGCCGGAGCATACAGATGAGGAACTCCATGTGTTTGATGCTGAGCAGGCGAGAAGAGAGGCTGAATGCACAGAATGGGATTCGGTGCTACCATCGTTGGGGAGATATATCATCAGGAGGAAAAGCGCTGCAGGGAGTGCATCACAAGGAGTGACGTTGCGTCTTCTTTTCCTCGCAGATGATGGTTCGGGTTCATTTTCTCCTGTTGCATGGTAAGTGTGGTCCAATCACAAACTTTATAACTAAAAAAACTTTTCACTACTCTCTATCGACGAACTACTAACACTCTCTGCTGTTTCCTCCTCCTTCTTCCTTCCTCCCGCTGTCTTCGTTGGTTCATTTATACACGCGAAATGCGTTCTCTGGCTGGCTGGACTGTCTGCTCGGTCTGCCATACATACATGGCAGCGCAAGTTGGTGACCTCTCTAAAGCAAGGCCCTTACTATATATATATCTAAAAGCATAATTATAAGGCTACGAAAACCAAACGAATTTTATTTTATAGCAATTATACACTTGTATAAATATATTAATGGGTAGAATATTCAGATTCAGATTCAGATTGACAATAAACCATGCCAAATATTACACACTGGCCCTTTAAGTTCCTCAAATGAAGTAAAAACCAAGTTGTCATTGTAGAGGTCAGCTACTTTGGCTATTTCCTGAGATGCTCAGATTTTAAACCCTGGGTCTGCTCTACCAGGTTGGAAGTCATCATTGCCATTAATTGGCGTGAACGGTGATAATTTTATATTTTCTCCCAGGTATGCAAGAGAATTATGCCAAACCATTAAAGTGTTTTTGAGAAAAGGATTTTTAGTCTTTTTAGTCAGTTTAGTTTTGTTTGCAGAGTATATGTACAAATTTAGAGGTATGTCAATTAAGTGTGACTCTATGGAGACCCACACTGGGGGCTGATTCCTCTCAAAATAAAACATTCCTGCTCTAATTTGAGCCGCCCAGTAATACCACTCAAGGTTAGGCAATTGTAGACCTCCCCTTTCATATGGTAAATATAACAAGGAGAGCCTTATTCTGGGGCGTTTGTTGTTCCATATAAAATTTGTAAAAAGCTTTTTAAGTAAATGAAAAAGCGAAGGTGGAGGAGCAAGGGGAATAGATTGAAAAAGATATAAAAATTTGGGCAAAATTGACATTTTCAAAACATTTATCTCAATCATAGAAATTGGTAGATTTGTCCATCTATTTATAAGGTGTGTAACCTTATCTGTCAAGGTATTATAATTATTGGGTACAATTTTGTCAATAGTAGGGGCAATGTTAATACCTAGGTAGGCAAAACCTTCTTGTGAGACCAGAAAATGAGTATGAATTGGAGGAGTTTGTCTCTCCTTTTTATCTAAAAAGAGTAATACTGATTTGGAGTAGTTTATTTTGTATCCTGCAAAGGTCCCATAATAGTTTGATAGATCAAGTATAGTGGGTAAAGTCTGCTTCAAATTAGAGCAAAACAAAATAACATCATCAGCGTACAACGCTATACGATGTTCAGCATTTCCTATTCTTATGCCTGTATAGTCACTATTCTTATGGATTGCCATAGCCAGTGGCTCGATTGCTAGGGTGAATAACAAAGGAGACATGGGGCAGCCCTGTCTTGTTCCCCTGTATAGTTTAAATGGTGCAGATGATAATCCGTTTGTTAAGACTACAGCCTGGGGGTCAGCATATAGAAGTCTGATCCAACAGAGAAATTTTTTCTTTATGCCAAATCTTTGAAGAACCTCAAATAGGTAGTACCATTCCACCTTGTCAAAGGCCTTTTCGGCATCCAGTGACAAAATGGCAGCATCATTACATCCAGATTTCTCAAAAACAATGTTAAGCACTCTACGTATATTGTGGAAGCCTTGTCGTCCAGGAACAAAACCCTTCTGGTCAGGGTGTACCATTTGTGGTAAGAGTGTTTCCAACCGTTTAGCTAGCACCTTACAAAGTACTTTGAGATCATTGTTAAGAAGAGGGGTCGGTCTGTAAGTTCCACATTGGGTGGAAGTCTTTCCTGGTTTTAACAACAGAGTGATTGCTACCATATTTAGAGAGGAGGGGAGGGACCCATTGTCTAGAGACTCATTAAACATTTCAAGTAAAGGTGTTATTAGTGTTTCTTGAAACTTTTTCTAAATTTCAATGGGTATCCCATCTGGCCCGGGGGTCTTACCCCCCTTCATACTACCAGTGGCTGCAGACAGCTCTTTAGGGGTTACATCAAGGTCTAGATTCACCAGAGAATTCTCATCCAGTGGTCTCATGTTTACAGAGTCCAAAAATTCCTTTTGTTTTTGTAAAACTGAGAAGGTATAATCTGTACTGTATAAATTTTGATAAAAACCCAAAAACGCTTTATTAATCTCCTTTGGGTCAGTAGTCTCAAGACCATCATCTAATTGAATTGAATTTATTGCTCTTTCAGTTTCAGACTGTTTAATACGCCAGGCTAAGAGCTTACCAGCCTTTTCTCCTTGCTCATAATAGGACTGCTTTAATTTCAGCAAGCTTTTAGTTGCTTTATTTACTGACAAAACATATATTGCCCTAAGTTCAGTAAGTAATTTAAGTGTTTGTTGGGAAGGATTTTGAAAATGGTCAGTTTCAGTTTCTTTTATCCTTTTTTCTAACTGTTCCATCTCTAGCTTCCAAATTTTATGTTTTGAGCTAGTGAAACTTATCATTTGGCCTCCCAAAAAGGCTTTGAATGCTTCCCACCGTACAGCAGCTGAAGTTTGAGTTGTGTTGTATTCAAAATAGACATCAATTTGTGCCCCAATAAACTCCATAAAATCTGGGTCCTTGAGCCAAAAAGGCTGAAGGCGCCACCTTGTGGTGTGATTTAGACATTGTGGCAAATTCAAACTAAATGAAACTGAGGCATGGTCTGAAATTATAATGCTGTCAGCTTTTGGAAACCATAGAAGCCAAAGAGGCAGAAATTAAAAAATGATCAATTCTGGAGAATGTCTGACAGGTAGCGGAATAACATGAAAAGGTTGACTGGTGATCTTTTCTCCATACATCAAGTAAGTTAAACTCTTTAATATATTGCAGCAGTTCTTTCCTAGTCTGCATATGAGAGGAAGGGTTGTCCTCATTTGGTCCATATAGATTTACAAGGTTTAACCTGACTGAAAAAAATTCACACTGAATAACAAGATATCTCCCAAATCTGTCTTCATTAACACTGATGAGGTGAAATGGCAGGGAATTATGTATTAGAGTAATCACCCCACGGGAGTGAGAGCTGAAGGAGGCTGAAAAAACTCACCCTGGCCATCTTCTACTAACTTTAACTACATCTTTAGGTGATAAGTGCATCTCCTGGAGAAAGACAATCTTAGCTTTAAGGTGTTTGATCCTACTCATTACTTGCTTTAGCTTGATAAGTTTGTTTAAACCTCTTACATTCCAAGAGGTGAGCTGAAATTCAGATGGCATGTCTTACTACAATATAATTGTGGGTCAGAATTGAGTATCAAATAAAAAAGAAAAACATTTGAAAGAAGTGAAGGTATGTGCCTATGAACAAGAACAAAAACATGAACGTGACTAAGCGTATTTCACCAAACAAAATACACACATCCCTACCCTGTTACACACTTCCCATTGGCCCATAAACAGAGCCTGGCTACGGAGCTGGAGCCAGTTGCACCACCTCTCACTAAGTGTTTACTAACCTTAGTAAAAGTGTAAGTGTTTACTAAATCAAGATTTAGTCATTACTAAATTAAAATGGGTTGTACCAATTTTACTAGGAATCACATAGAGCTAGTAATTACTAAGTGTTGACTAAATATTTACACCTACCCTAAGGGTTGTGTAACTGTTACCTAGTTACCTAGTTTGCCGACACAGGATTAAAACCAACTGAAGAAAACATCAACTATGGCTCGTTTAGAGAGGCTTGCTCTACAAAACAGAGAACCTACCGTTAGGAAAAGGGTTTTGAGAGACCGAATCCACCCTTTGGATGTGTACGATGACTTCGATATTTACTGTCGGTACCGGTTCAGGCGCCACCAGATAATGCGGATCACGGACATGCTGGCTCCGGCAATTGAGCACGGGTCCGAGTCAAACGGGGCTCTACCTCCGTCGCTACAAGTGACAATCGCGTTGCAATACTTCGCTACGGGGTCGATGCAGAATGTGGTTGGGGACACGATCCAAGTCCACAAAAGTACTGTGTGCCGGGCAGTGTGCCGGTGGCGCTGGCATTGTGTGGGCACCTCAACGACTACGTGCAGCTGCCCTCAGGAGCGAGACAGGACGTGGTGAGGCAGAAATATCATAACATTACATATCGCTTACGGTAGGCTACTTACCGACTGAAGAGACTGTGGAGCATCTTGCCCGGCTGCGTCCAGCTGTTCCTGTGTACATTCTGCTCCACACGCTGATTGGGTAGCCAAGTTGTCGTCGTCACGTCATGCGACTAGTAACCACTTACGCATCTACTAGATATGGGATTGCGTAAACTGGTCTGGTGCAACCGAAATTAGTAAACAACTAGTTGCAAACTAGCTAGTAATTCCTAAGGGTTTAGTAGTGGTTTAGTAATTACTAAATCCTGAATTTAGTAGAGAGATACGCCAAACTGGTGCAACCCCACCCTGGGCTGGTCCACCCATGTACACATGACGAGGAACAACATGCCAAGCGATCATGACAGCTCCACACAAAAACATCTGAAGTTAATGTAGCAATCGGATATCTGTTTGCAATATCAAAAAAATATCAATATGTTTAAAATGTCCAGGAGCAAATACCTGTATTGTGCATCCATATTAAATGCTAGCCTACTGCTACTCCGTGTCCAAAGCTGACTCACTTGCCTCTGGGGTCAGGTATTCAGACTTAAATTGTTGCACAAAAGCCTCCGCTTCGAGTGCTGTGTAGAAGATGTGCCGTCTTCCCTTGAACATCAGGAGGAGTTTAGCTGGGTGGATTATTCCATAGCGCAGATCGCTGATAGAGAGGGAAGCCAGTTCCTTCTTCGCTGAATCAAAGATCTTCCTGCGCTTGAGTAGGTCAGCAGAGACGTCGGGAAAAAACATTACATTCTTATGGTCGACAATTACCTGTCTGGGTCGTGCAGTGGTTGACTGACCTTCCTTGTTGTTCAGTCTGCCAAATCGATGTGCCCTCTCAATTAAGTCTGGCCCAGGAAAGTTATGTCCACCAAGCGTTTCAGGAATCCATTTTTCCAAAAAAGCACACCTATCCACCCCCTCAATTGACTCGGGCAGTCCCACCAGGCGGAGATTAGAGCGGTGCGCTTGGTTTTCCAAATCGTCCACTTTTAGCACTAGCTCCTCCATAGCTGCTTTCATAGTAGTGGTTTGCGATTTCAAAGAGGCAATGTCTTCTTCATTGGTGTTAATCCTATCTTCTGCTCCAGACATTCGGCCCGCTATTGCCTTCAAGTCACCTTGCATTCCTTGAATACTGCCTAATAACCCCTCAAATCTTGACACAAAGTCCTTTTTCATTGTCTGGATAGCGTCAAGAACTGGTCCAGCGCTAGTTGAGTCGTCATTGCTAGCAGAGGAGCTTGCTAGCTCCATTGGACTGGAGGAGTCATTTTGCGGTTTAGTAGAGGGTTTTGGACTCACGATTTCCCAGACATTTTAGTTAGTTTAAAATTTAGAGACAAATAGTAAATTGAACACTAAGTTCTACAGAGTCTTGCTATTATTTAAAATTTCTTTGGAGCTTTCTGTCACATGTCTGCCTAGCAGCGCGCCATAACCGGAAGTCCTTTTTCTCCTCTTAAATACAACAAGACACCTGATTATGCATTACTGCTTACTTTATACACTGGTTCCTGCTGAATGGTTCGTTGCTTTTACTCTGACAGAAGGCATTATACTGTCTGATGTGAAAAACATCATGGGATTTGTCCAAAACAGACTACCAGACCAAGACAACAAGCTCCATCAGTTCCTAAAGTAAGTATTGAGTTTTTGGTATTCCATATTCTGTGTTATATGGACCTGTCTTGTTGAGCCGCTCTATATTTTGCTCTTAAATTAATGTAACATATACCTAAGCAAGCTGGACAGTTTCATGAAAAAAAAACTACATACTGACTTATTTTAAGCCTAAAAAGCATAACATCTGGCTCTTTAGCTGCTTAATACCTCATGTTCACATGCTAGTTGTTATTTTGGTGTGTCTGCCAGGTACCGCAATGATTTATTAGAGTGTTTTGGCTGAAATCAGCTGCTTACTGTGTTTGAAAGTGAGTCCAATGAGAGTTGGTCAGAAAAGTTACGTTTCTGGCTGAAAAACTGAAACCAATGAGTGAAAGACAATCTAAAGCCCCGTAAAGCTGAGGGGAACCTCAAAGTCTGGTGATGATTCTGTGTGGTGTCATCTCTTGACGACCCTGCTCACATACAAGTCGACATTCGAACCAGTTAATATGAAAATATTGATTACAGCTGTTTGACTAGGCTGGTTATACTATAGACGTTTTTCTATTGTGACATGTTCCTTCAGTGTTTGTTTATTTTCCAAATTATTGAGTTAACTCATGTTCAACCTCTTGTACAACAGGAAGAAAATTGGTGATTTGGAGATCGACAAGAGGGAGCTGGTCGGTGTCTTTGGTAAAACCGGGGCTGGAAAGAGCACTCTGATAAATACCATGATTGGAGAGAAGAATCTCTTGCCTATTGGGAGGGTCAAAGCATGTACCACAGTCCTGATTAAAGTGGAGGCTAACATGCAGGACCAAAAATATGAGGCAGAAATTGAGTTCATTACAAAAGAGGTAAAATTAGTTAAAAATACTGTATTTATGTTCACTTGAAGCAAATTAAAAAGTTATGATGTAGCTGAAGATACACATAATATTTAATTAAAATGAAATAAATTAATTCATTTTTAGGAGTGGAAAGATGAGTTGTGGTCCTTGTTAAATTTCCTTGGGGATAATGCTGATCAGGAAGATGAACAGGAAGATGAACAGGAAGGTGATCAGGAAGATGGTGAGGATCAGGACACTGTTGACAAGCTGTCAGCGCTGTATGGAGCAGAATGGAAAGACAAAACCCCTGAAAACCTCATGGAAAACAAGTATTTCAAAGAAGTTCCTGAATTTCTCCAATCAAAGAGAAAGCTTTTGACATCTGAATCAGTAAGTAAGACAAAATAAATGTGTGTGTGTGTGTGTGTGTGTGTGTGTGTGTGTGTGTGTGTGTGTGTAGATACAGTTATTCAACACATGTAAAAGTATAATGAGTAAGTAAAAACTGCTTAAACCCTTTGTCTTTTTTGAAGGGGGACAGGGGATCCTTAGCCCAGCTAAGGCTAAGCGCTGTGTGTCATGTTTTTCTAATAACAAATCTGTAATAAACATTGTGTTTGTTATGCCCTTTTTTAAACTTTGAAAGTTCAGAGTGTATAGGGTCTTAGAACATTATGATAAAAGAATTCCTGTGCTCAATTATGTCTCTTAAGTTATTGCAAAAAAAAATGTGTCCCTCCAAAATACCACATCAAGACACAAAGTCCTAGAGGAACACCATGGAAAAATCCATGCTTTGATCTGGTATCAAAAACTTTTAACATTTTAAGATTTATGTAGAAATTGCATTTTTCAAAACTTCATAGGACGAGCATAAATTAGGCTTTAACTCAGTCCGCTACAGCCTCTTAAAGACAGGAATGGTGGCCAAGACTTCCAGCGGCCCTGTGGGTCTCAGAGGTTTGTAGGCGCAAATACCTTTTAGAGAATGTTTGCACTCGTAATAAAGTTTGAGGCACCACCCTCGCAGGCTCCACTTCACTCCCCTTAACTCAGCTGCCAGATAAACCCACTGTTTCTTCCCACTTTAACCTGAATAGCAAACCAGGGCTTGGTGCTCCAGTTGGATCCAAATGGAGAGCCAGAGCTAGCTCAGAGCTAGCCACTCCCAGCTAGCTCCAGCTCTCTGGTTGGATCCAAACTGAGAGCCGGAGCTAGCCCAGAGTTAGCCACTCCCAGCTAGCCCCGGCTCTCCGGTTGGATCCAAACGGAGAGCCGGAGCTAGCTCAGAGATGAGCGGAGGCTAACTGGCTGTGCGTCCTCCCTCATGCTGCGGCTAATGCTCTGCTAGCCACTTCCAGCTAGCCCCGGCTCTCTGTCTGGATTCAAACGGAGAGCTGGGGCTAGCTGGGAAGGTAGCGGAGGCTAACTGGCTGTGCTTCCCTCCGGTCATGCTGTGGCTAAAGCTCCCAGCTAGCTCCGGTTTGTTATTCAGGTTAAAGTGGAAAGAAGCACTGGGTCTGTGGGCAGCTGAGTGAAGTGGAGCCTGAGGAGGAAGCACCAGTTAGCCCCGGTTTCACAACAGGCACATTCACTTGCTACAGGGGCGAGGGAATAAAACTTAAACAGCCAATCAGAGTGAGCGCTTTCACCGACTAGCTCCGCCGGTGATTCAACATGCTCAATCAGCTGAAAAGCCGCCGATGCGACGAAGAACTAGGCCGACCGACGGCCCAACTTTGGTCGACCGTCGGCTTGGTGTGTCAGGGCCTTAAGTCTAGACATTACTTTATTTTGGAGGAAACTTAATGAACTTTTAATGAAACTTTAATTTGTGAGATTGTATACTTTAGCAAGTTACCCGCGATAGACACATACTCTAACGATTATGGTCAAAATCGGCTCTTAACATCAAATTAAATTAAATATGATTATTATACTGCATGTATCAGCGGAACACAAGTATAAACTGTTTCGTATACACACACTCTAGACTAACCTGCAGTTGCAATAAAACAGAATGAGAAGGCACATATTCATGAAAACAAGTTGATTAATCACTCCAACTATATTTTAACTCTAAACATAATGTGGGATTCCTTAAGGGAATCCTCCTTAACTACTGTCACAAGATGACAGTATGGCTCCATGTGAAATGAGGGATTAAAAACCTAAACATATAATTTCCTGATACTTTATTTTACAAGATTAAAAATCATCGTTCAACTAACAAACAAGGATTATGCACATTTACAATGTTAGAACATAAAAAAATGTATAATTTTACTTCCAACAAACATTTCAAGTTGGTTACAAGAGACTTGGTAAGAGAGGAGGATGAACTTAGAACCAGGGTCGACCCCTGGTTGGGTAATTAATCTAAGTCCATTTGTGTTGTCCCAAGATGTTAATGACATGCGGGACGAAGAGGGGTCTTAAGTGACCTTTTTACCTCTTCTTGGCACAAGGATGGCTGAAAGGAGCATTTGTCAAGACTGGGGTGTGAGGCCAGGGGCAGAGTCCTAAACATTTGACCCTCCGGTGGTCTCTCGTTGGTCTGTTCACTTATAATCCTGGTTCCGGGCGAGTTAAGCAGGGGTGTTCCTCCTACAGGTTAAAGAGTGGACTTGGTCCATCTGTGCTAAATAATACAAACCCAGATAAAATCCTGCTATACAGTACAGGCCAAAAGTTTGGACACACCTTCTCATTCAATGCGTTTTCTTTATTTTCATGACTATTTACATTGTAGATTCTCACTGAAGGCATCAAAACTATGAATGAACACATGTGGAGTTATGTACTTAACAAAAAAAGGTGAAATAACTGAAAACATGTTTTATATTCTAGTTTCTTCAAAATAGCCACCCTTTGCTCTGATTACTGCTTTGCACACTCTTGGCATTCTCTCCATGAGCTTCAAGAGGTAGTCACCTGAAATGGTTTCCACTTCACAGGTGTGCCTTATCAGGGTTAATTAGTGGAATTTCTTGCTTTATCAATGGGGTTGGGACCATCAGTTGTGTTGTGCAGAAGTCAGGTTAATACACAGCCGACAGCCCTATTGGACAACTGTTAAAATTCATATTATGGCAAGAACCAATCAGCTAACTAAAGAAAAACGAGTGGCCATCATTACTTTAAGAAATGAAGGTCAGTCAGTCCGCAAAATTGCAAAAACTTTAAATGTGTCCCCAAGTGGAGTCGCAAAAACCATCAAGCGCTACAACGAAACTGGCACACATGAGGACCGACCCAGGAAAGGAAGACCAAGAGTCACCTCTGCTTCTGAGGATAAGTTCATCCGAGTCACCAGCCTCAGAAATGGCAAGTTAACAGCAGCTCAGATCAGAGACCAGATGAATGCCACACAGAGTTCTAGCAGCAGACCCATCTCTAGAACAACTGTTAAGAGGAGACTGCGCCAATCAGGCCTTCATGGTCAAATAGCTGCTAGGAAACCACTGCTAAGGAGAGGCAACAAGCAGAAGAGATTTGTTTGGGCCAAGAAACACAAGGAATGGACATTAGACCAGTGGAAATCTGTGCTTTGGTCTGATGAGTCCAAATTTGAGATCTTTGGTTCCAACTGCCGTGTCTTTGTGAGACGCAGAAAAGGTGAACGGATGGATTCCACATGCCTGGTTCCCACTGTGAAGCATGGAGGAGGAGGTGTGATGGTGTGGGGGTGTTTTGCTGGTGACACTGTTGGGGATTTATTCAAAATTGAAGGCACACTGAACCAGCATGGCTACCACAGCATCCTGCAGCGACATGCCATCCCATCCGGTTTGCGTTTAGTTGGACGATCATTTATTTTTCAACAGGACAATGACCCCAAACACACCTCCAGGCTGTGTAAGGGCTATTTGACCAAGAAGGAGAGTGATGGAGTGCTGCGGCAGATGACCTGGCCTCCACAGTCACCGGACCTGAACCCAATCCAGATGGTTTGGGGTGAGCTGGACCGCAGAGTGAAGGCAAAGGGGCCAACAAGTGCTAAACACCTCTGGGAACTCCTTCAAGACTGTTGGAAAACCATTTCAGGTGACTACCTCTTGAAGCTCATGGAGAGAATGCCAAGAGTGTGCAAAGCAGTAATCAGAGCAAAGGGTGGCTATTTTGAAGAAACTAGAATATAAAACATGTTTTCAGTTATTTCACCTTTTTTTGTTAAGTACATAACTCCACATGTGTTCATTCATAGTTTTGATGCCTTCAGTGAGAATCTACAATGTAAATAGTCATGAAAATAAAGAAAACGCATTGAATGAGAAGGTGTGTCCAAACTTTTGGCCTGTACTGTACATTACATTCCGGACTTCCGGGTTCTGCCGCTACTCACCGGTAACTTTTAAGTGTTTTTACGGCTCTCCGACCTCAAACTGTCCGTGCAACTCCTCTCTAGTGGGAATCTAACCCTCTACCTTCGCTTGATGTTCGTTATTCGTGCTGCCATCACCCATCGTGTTTCTGAGAGCAGGCTAACTTCAGCCTACCTGCTCGGCTCACCACCTGGCTCCAGGTCTCATCGTCTCCGCCATGCTCCACAATGTGGGTCAGCGGGGTCTATGTGTCGGCTATTCTGGTGTGGACTGTCTTGTTGCTCCTCCATCTTCCCGTGGAAGGACTCCTCCAGTACTCGGCGGCAGAGCTTCTCAGGCTCCGCTCCCAACAGTCTGGATCTCCACCGGCAGCTCTGCACCTCCATCCGGACATCGTCCTCCTGCCTCGTCGGAAGTACATCCACCGCGGGTCTCGGCGGGGATTCCACTACGGCGGTTCCAAGGGGATTGCCTCCTTTTGGTCCTCCACTCGCCACCCACCCAGAAACACCGGCCGGTCTGTGGACCACAGTGTGTTAGCCGGCCTGGCTCACCCAATATAATTCTGCTAGGAGATTTCAATATCCACATGGACAATACTGCTCTTCCCCTCACCATGGAGTTCTCATCACTACTTGACAGCTTTGGTTTCCAACAGTTTGCAGACTTCTCCACACACATAAAAGGTCACACAATTGATTTAATTTGCTGCTCAGGTCTCACCCCCTCCAACTGTACTGCTGACAAACTTCACATTACGGACCATTTCCTCCTCTCTTTTAACGTCACCCTCCAGCTCTCTATCTCCAAACCTCTCCGTATCATCTCATACCGCAATATTAAGAACATCAACATGGACTCCCTCTCCTCCTGCATCACCACCCTGACTCCAGACCCCACTTCCACCCCCAATGATCTCGTCACACAGTACAATAATGGACTCTCCAACATACTCAACACACTTGCTCCTGTCAAATCCCACTCTGTCTCCTTTACCCGGTCTGCCCCCTGTTTCACCCCACATCTCCATTCCATGAAATCCCAAAATCGACTGCTTGAAAGACTCTTCAGGAAAACCAGTCTCAATATCCACAAAAACATCTACTTAGCTCAGTTAACTCTCTATAAGGACTCCATTTCTCATGCCAAATCTCAATACTACTCTGGACTCATCTGCTCAAATGCTGGAAACACCAAGACTCTCTTCTCCGTTTATAACAGAATCATTCAACCCCCAGACTCCCTACCCCCCCACATGTACTCCTCAGACACCTGTGAGTCCCTTCTCCGGTTTTTCAATGACAAAATCAATAAAATTCACCAGCACTTGGGCTCCACTTCCTCACCACTCCCCTCCTCTGAACTCCTCCCTCCTTATCAACCATTCTCCACCTTCAAACTCCCTCATCCCTCAGTTATCTCTGACCTCATCAGAAAGTCCAAACCTTCATCCTGCCAGCTAGACCCCCTCCCCACTTCTCTGGTCAAATCCTGCCTCCCTTCTCTGCTCCCCTTCATCTCAGCCATTATCCACTCCTCACTGTCCACTGGAACTGTTCCCACCCCTTTCAAAACCGCAGCCGTCAGTCCCATCCTGAAAAAACCTGGTTCAGACCCCAACGATTTCAATAACCTCCGCCCCATTTCTCACCTCCCCTTCATTTCCAAAATTCTTGAAAAAACTGTTGCCTCTCAACTCCACTCCCATCTCACCCATAACAGCCTCTATGAACAGTTCCAGTCCAGCTTCCGTTCCCTCCATAGTACAGAAACAGCTCTCATCAAGATCACCAACGACCTCCTCATGGCAGCTGACTCCGGTTTAATCTCCATTCTCATCCTCCTCGATCTGAGTGCGGCCTTCGACACTATTTCTCACCCAATCCTCCTCCATAGACTCTCCTCCATAGGTATCACCCACACCCCCCTTCACTGGTTTCAGTCTTACCTCACTGGCCGCACTCAGTTCATCCAACTCAAATCCTTCACTTCACAGCCCTCCCCCGTCACTTCATGTGTACCCCAGGGTTCCGTCCTGGGGCCCCTCCTCTTCATTATCTATCTCCTCCCACTTGGCAATATTTTCCGTAAATTTGGTATTCACTTTCACTGCTTCGCGGAAGACACCCAGCTCTACTTATCCAGTAAACCCGACACCTCTCTTCCACCCTCCTCCCTCACCCACTGCCTCTCAGAAATCAAATCCTGGTTCACCTCCAACTTCCTCAAACTCAACCCTGATAAAACAGAACTCCTCCTGGTCGGTACCATATCCACTTTATCCAAAACTGACAGTTTCTCCCTCACTATTGACAGTTCCACAGTGTCCCCCTCCCCTCAAGTTAAGAGTCTGGGTGTCATGCTCGATAGCTCACTGTCTTTCCACTCACACATCAATAACATCACCCGGTCTGCATATTTCCACCTACGAAACATTAACCGTCTCCGCCCCTCCCTCACCCCTCACACCACGGCTATCCTGGTCCACAGCCTCGTCACCTCCCGTATTGATTATTGTAACTCACTCCTCCTTGGTGCCCCTCACAAATCCCTCCATAAGCTTCAACTGGTCCAAAACTCTGCAGCCCGCATTATTACCAGAACCCCCTCCTTTCACCACATCACCCCTGTCCTCCAGCAGCTTCACTGGCTTCCAGTCAAATTCAGAATCCATTACAAAATCCTTCTGTATACTTTCAAGGCCATTCACAACCTCGCCCCCCCCTACCTGTCTGATCTCCTCCACATCGCCACCCCCTCTCGCTTCCTCAGGTCGTCCTCCTCCCTCCACCTCTCTGTGCCCCCCACCCGGCTCAGCACCATGGGGAGCAGAGCTACAAATCTATTTCTCTTTCACATTTTCACTGAATCACTGTCAGTGCATTGAGCAAATCATAGGTTTGCTAAATAAAGACAGAACTGAGGTGATTGTGTTTGGTGGCCATAATGAAAGACTTATGATTGCGCACCATGACCCTGTGTCTTTAAAAACTGTAAGACAAGTGAAATTGGGTACTCAGACTTGAATCCAAATTTTAGCAGTCATATTGAATTAATTACAGTATCAGACTTTTATCATTTGAAAATTATAGCCAGAGTTAGAGAACTCGTGTCCAAATAGGAAAAAGGCATATTCATGCATGATCTGAAGCACATTCAGCTATTACAAAAGCGACTAAACCTTCTGCCACCAGTTTTATAAAAAGCAAAAATAAAGGCATTATGCCTATTTCTGCTCTACCTGTTCGTCAGATAATTGATTTTAAAATATTACCATTAAAGGGATTAGGACCTTATTATGTTCCTAACATGGTATATCCATATGAACCTTCAAGAACGCTCATGTCTTCAGACTGGGATCTGCAGAATGTCAAGGGTCAACATGAAATTCAGGGGAGCTGCATTACTTTTCTACATATCTGGCTGTTTGAATTTAAAGGTTCTGCAATGAGAGAGATGGAGAAAGTTTTTAAGTTCCCCTATGTTAAAACCGGTTCACCAATGAAGAAATGATTAATTCTGGTAAAAAAAAGTTGCATACAGAGCAAATAAACTTAAAAAAAAGGTCAGTGTCACCCAAAACTGGACTTTGTCTCCATTTCATGTTTATTACTAGGCCTATTTATGTAACTAATTTTATATTTCTTCTTTTGTTGTTAGTTTCAGTGATAGTGATTCTTAATTGCTCTCCTTTTTTATCTTATCCTCTTGTAATTCTTCTGTGTAATTTGTAAAGCACCTTACGTTGCCTTAATCTGATTGTATTGTTGATTGCAGGCTGAAGAGCTATCTGCAAAATTAGTCAAATACACAAGAAGTGAATCAAGCGATGGAGAAGGAAAAGAAGTAAAGAGGTGGTACTGGCCCCTGGTGAAGTGTGTGACTGTGAGGGTGCCTAACAATGATCTTCTCCAGCATGTCACACTTGTGGATCTTCCTGGAAATGGGGACCGTAACAAGAGCAGAGACAAGATGTGGAAAGGGGTAATTTATTCACATGTAATGCTGTTTATTGTGTCTTACTCTGTTATCTGGAAACTTAACAGTGGTTTTTACAAAGCACTGATAATTGATTATTCATTATTAACTTGTTATTTTGTCCCTTCAGGTTGTTGGAAGTTGCTCTACTGTGTGGATTGTGACTGAAATGAAACGAGCAGCAGCAGAGGATGAAGCCTGGGACATCCTGAAAAGTACCTGTAGCCTCATCGGAAATGGTGGCGAGTGTCAGCGCATCCACTTTATCTGCACCAAGTCTGATGAAATTGGAGTTTTGGATGATCGGTAAGTGATTTAAGGTGCCAAAAGTAAATAGTTTAATATAATATCCTAATTAAACATTAAAGCATATGGTGCCAAGAGCTCAACAGGAAAACATAAGCAAATGCATATAAATTGTTGCAGCACAGGTACTGGTAGCATGGGTGGGTTATGAGACAAAGGGCACCTGGGCACAGATACGCAAAGGAAACTCAATGCCCCAACACCTGTTTTACGTATGAGCAGGACAAACAGACTTTGAGGTGGTTTTGGCTTTTTGTTGATGTTGTTTATCTCCCGGTAGTCAAGGTCATTTTGTGTCATCTTGTGGTTGTTTTGTGTCTCTTTGTAGTTGTTTTGCATCCCTCTGTGGTCTGTTTGTGTGTCTTTGTGGTCAGTATGAATCTTCCTGGTCAGTACGTGTTAATTTGAGTGACATTTTGCAGGTGAAGGCCAGAGGGGCCCCTGGGCCTGTGTCTGGTAGACTGTTAGAATACTTTGTTGTTAGTTCAGGGGCAGGGGTTGTCAAAATCTGAAACTGTGCCTCCAAAACAAGTCAAATTGCAAAAACATATATATATATATATATATACATACAATACAGGGAAATTTAGACACTGCTCAATTGAATTACTTCCAGTTAATTAGTTAATTGGATTCATAGTGTAACCTAGACTGTCTTTTAGTCCGTGCATGGTAGGTCAGCTGAATATGAAAACACTTGATATTTCTCGACAGGCTGGAAGCCAGTTTAACATATATATAGAACATAAAGTTCCTAATAATAGCTTGATAAATAAAGTACTAGAAAAAAAAAGAAGAAATACTGATGGTACTATTAAGTACTATTAGTAGCAGTAGCTGAGTCATTATTATGTACTGCCTACTACAAGTATTGCAAACTTTATGCAATACATAGTACATGTACTACAGGGACTGTGCACTATGTGTGTATAATATTGTATGTATCTACAATATGTTACAATATGTATTTAACATTCATAATCCCAAAAGTAGCAGCAGTAGTATTAGTAGTAAAGGCTGTAGGATATGATAGATGGAAAACAATGATATATAATGTTAACATGTTCTTTAAAATGAAGTTTCAGCTACTGTCCTCTGAGACACACCAACATGTCTGTGAGTTTGTGTGTCAGTGGTCGTTGCTATGGTAATTAATTAGGAGGGCCAGTCAGCAGCTCAGAGCAGGCAGCTGTTTTAATGGAGTTGAAACCTCTCAAACACCTAATTTTCCTGCCAAAACCATGAGTCCAATCATCAACATATGGATACCACCAGAGAGAGGAGATCCTCCCGAACGAGCAGATGTCTTTTTTATGTTTGTGGTGTCAACAATGTGATCATGGTTGCAGGTTAGAGAATTGGTACCCCCAGCTCTTTTCAAGAAATTTCTCGTCTCAGTTTACATAGGAGTGAATGAGAAAAAAAGGCTCTCTCTTTACTTAGAGGCTCAGTGAGCCAAATGTGTAAGTGTGTGTGATTCCAAGGACACATTTTTGTGACTGTCACAAATTTTCCTACATTTTTATGTATAAATTGTGTATGCCGAGTAAAAAATTCTGGTAGTAAGAGCGAGATGTTCAGAAAATTTCAAGGAGATCTTCCAGATCCTCCACACTCTAGCGATGATGGTACCACTCCAGCTCTGTCCCATTGTCTCATGAGCCATTTAAAGTTTGAATAATTTTTCTACATGAAAGTATGGTGATTTGGTGTGGCCTCAAAGAGGAGCAATTTTAAGTTGATTTCTTGACGATCTCCAATCACTTTGAATGGAAAATTCTATGCAGTTTTTTGGCAAATTTCATAAAAAAAGGCTGGGCGAATGTTTGAGAAAAGTCATAGCACACAATTTTCCACGTTTTGATCTACTTTTTGCAAATGTATTGGCAACTCTGCGGGGCAAGTAGTTTACTTGGCTTAAAATCAGTTCTTTCAAGGAAATTCCTTTAGAAGCAACAACTACTTGTAAACTCAACACAATTTTCAGGTTTAATTTCTCCAAATACTGTATGAGGTGTCACTTCATAAAATTTTTTTTCTTACAGTTCAACAAATGCTGTTCGTGCTCGCATACTTCAAGACAACATGCAAGCCAAGGACACAGTGAACAAAGATTTCAGAAAACTCAAGGAGGTTAAGGTGAGTTGAATAGACTAACAGAAAATGTAACACAACAATTTTCTACAACTGCAAGCCTGATGTGAAATCAAACCCTTTTATCAGAAACATTTCAGTGATGAATGTTTCAAAGTCTTCACAGTGAGCTCACAAGAGTTTCTTCAGCAACAACATCTAACGCCAGAGGAAACTGGTAGGTGACGTCTCATATATGAGCACTCTGTGGATAACAGAAAATGTACAACAGCTCCAACACATGTTTTGTTTTAGTTTACATTCACCACTTTAACTAAAACAAAAATAACTAATTGAATTTTGACATTTGAATTTAAGTATGTAGTTTAAGTATGTAAGATGTAATCTGATTTTTTTTTTCACAGAAATACCCAAACTTCAGGAATTTCTGCAAGAGCTCAATGACTGTCACTCAGAGACATTAAACTATGTGTCAGGAGCTCATGGGATCCTCTCTCTGATTCAAGGGGCCAGAAGTAGAGCAGGGGTAAGATCAAGTCAGGCTGAGTGTCCATACAGTGTTTTTTTCTGAGTGGCAGCGTCTCTATTCAGTTGTTCCCAATGAGGAGAGAACGTGAAGGTGCTGCAGCATCTTTTGCGAAGCTCTCTGACTCAGAAAGGCGCTGGTGCTGTTACTGTTGCTCCCTCTCAGGCAACCAATCATATTTTAGATGGGGCAGGACTCTTCACCTTGGTAACCAAGAAAATGGAGGAAAAGCTTGTTCTGGCCGTGTCCATCTATCCCAAGCTGAGGAGGCAGGGGCCTGTTTCATAAAGTGTACTAAGAAAAGTGAGGATTTATGTCCTGAACCTAAATGAACTAAGCATGTGAGAAAGTCAATGGTAAAGTCATTGTACATTGTGTTCTTGGGTTTCAGGCTCATTACATTGAATCATTGGGCATTCTTTGGTCAGGACATTACAGCTCAATGACACTACAACTCTCAATGGGAGTCTACCTACCAAAATGAGCCATCGTCCCTGATGCTCTCTGGAATAGTTTTATTTTTTAATTTATTTATTTCTTCATTGCTATGATTTTCAAATATATATTTATATTTTATGAGGGCCTCCATATTTGAATTTTTTAATTGTATTTAAAATGTGTTTGGTAGATAAACTACACCAATCACCAGTCATTGTTTTCCAGTCGGGTCAGTGTTACAGGAACTGTGGTTATTAATCAACAACTCAGACAGTTAGCAGGCCCTGGTCCAGGTTATTTTCCCCACATAAGTTGCCATAGTAACTGAGGCTGAACTATGTTGAATTTGATTTATGGAACTGAATAAACTGAAAATGAGTCAGACTAACCGAAACCAGCCTGGCTTATTTGGTAAACTTGTTTTAATGGAATGGGCCCTTGATCAGCTGGGCACTGAATTTTGCTGGTGAGTGTTGTATTTTATCACCATACATGTTTTAAGCTTGTTGTTAGCTGTGAAGTCTGTCCACGTGCAGGGAACACTTATTTGATGAGGTGCTCCCCAGCAGCCTGCAAACACTTTTCTGACAGAGAAAAACACTTTAAGAACACAAGCCCTAATGAAACTTCTCTCATTGTCTTTGCAATTAATATGGACAGGAAATAATGTTTAAGTAAGTCAGCTTATATTAATACTTGCAAAAGACAGACTTCTGGCACGCAGATGTCAAAACACAGTTTTACAGTTCACCATACAGAAGTTTTAGTCATCAAGATTGTCGATTTACAGAATTTTTGACGTTCATAGAAGCTGCATAACAACAGTAATTAATCGAGCCCAAACTGCGCTGAATTTTTGGGGCTGATTCCTACATTGTGTTCTGTTAAAAATAAACTTTTTATATCAGTGCATACTGGACAGCATATAAGCCGATACCGATATATCTATGATAGGCTACTACTGGCAGATAAAATCATTCCGGCTCTAGTAATTAAAGGGTGGCCATTACTCTGCACAAACTGAATTTCATGAATAAATAAATAATCAATATTGTCCTCAAAGAAAACAAATCAGGTAGCAGTATAGTTTCACTGCTTTAAATACTGAATGTGTTGTATTTGATTTCAGGCTGACAGAAACACAGATGTGTGCAGAGAGCTGGAAGAAAAGATGGAGCAGGAATTTGAAAAAGTCAGACAGCCCATGCAGAAGACTTATGACACCTTTGAAAGATGCCTCACTGAGGGGGTTGCAAAATCCAAAAGTTCCTGGGAAAGGCTCTTGAAGTCGGTCCTAAAGCCTGTACGTATTTGAATCCTAATCACATCAACACAACTGATTTTGGATCACATGTGAATTTATATCTTTAACATGTTTCTGTTTTATTTATTTATTTTTATTTTTTCAGAAAATGAAGGGGAGCGCTTTTCACAGGATACTGAGGTGTGTAGTTCAGAATGGCGGCACTCACCAAAGAAAGAAAAAACCCCCAATAAACCTCAATATGAAGTTAACTTCATGCCTGACTGACAGCATTGATGAGGAATTCAAGAAGACCTTCCCGTAAGAAATGACCTCATGAAGACATAAAACCCTGTGTTGGCTAATCTTTACAAGCTATGGAGAATTAATAAATTCTGCATCATACAGTTGTACAGATTATGTAATATAATGCATTAATACTAATTATAATATCAAAACACAAACTTGTCAACACTTCCTGTATGAAACATTTCAAACTGTTAACATGTTTCAGAAATGAAGCAAAACGTGGACCATTCAACGGGATCATCAACACGTTTTCACTTGAAACAGAGAGGCTGATGAGAGAGAGGCAAGAGTACAAAGATGTCGAACTGCAACTGATATTTCTCAAGACAGAGGTAAAAGTTGACGATGGTACCGTCTTATTCATCATTCCATCATTATGCTGTTTGTCCAGGTCGGGGTGATGAAAGCAGAAGGGTGAGCAAATCAACCCAAGCACCAAGTTTGTGACTGAGGACTGAAATGAAAGGCTTAATGCTGAAAAAAAAAGATATTTTGACCTGTTAACATATTCATAATTATTACATCGACAGACTTTATCAATACATTAAATGCTGATAGCAAGTGTATTTCTGTCAGTTAAAACTGACTCAGTGAAAAATTAACAGCTGCTGCAAAGCCGACAGATCCCCCCAATGTCGAAGAAGATTTTGGACCTAAGTCAACAAAAGATATGTGCACCCTCACATGGTGGAAAACGGGTCCTACTCTGAAAATCAGTTTAAATATTTTACTGCTTTTCATCAAAAAGTATAATAAACAAAATTAAATGCAACACTTCTGTTTTTGCCCCCATTTCCACAGATTTAAGTTAAAGATCTAAGACTTGTTATGCACTCAGTAGATATATCTCTCAAATTTGTTCAAATCTGACTTAATGGGCACTTCTTCTTTTCTAAGATAATGCATCCACTTGATAGGTGTGGCATAGGCATATCAAGATGCTGATTAAACAGCATCATAACTATACAGGTGCTGCAAGTTTTAATGGAGCCTGTTGTTAGCATGGTGACTGCAGGAATGTCCACAAGAACTGTTGCTGGTGAACGTGGACATAAAAGTGACCTTTTATCGTGATCATCACCATTATTACTGAAACTGAAAAGATTGCAAGAGGTTTCAGCTTGAAATGTTTAACATTTTGAACTGCTTGAAAACCTCTCGTGCTTGTGATATTTATGGTTTAAACATGGTTTTCTTAAAGACTAATGCCTCTTCTCCACCATCTGATCAATCACTGTATCAGGCTCTCTATCTTTCCCTCCAACTGGAAAACACCTCAAATCACCTCTGTTTTTAAATCTGAGGATCCAACCCTGGTTTCAAATTACTGGCCAATTTCATTTCTCCCGTATTATCAAAATTATTGGAAAAACTCCTTTACAACCAACTTAGCACTCACCTTGAAAGCAATAACTTCAGTGACTTCCAGTATGGTTTCCGCTCCACCCGATCAACTATGTCTGCACTATTGATATTTACTGAGCAAATACAAATCTCACCCAACAACCTCTAACTTGTAATATGGGAGTTCCACAAGGCAGCATCTTTGGCCCCCTACTTTTTCTCCTTTACATAAATGACCTTCCAAACGTGTGTAAATATTCTAATTGTTTTCTATATGCTGATGAAACTGTAATTATTCTCTCTGACCCAAACCCCGACATCTTAAATTCAAAGCTATCATCTGATCTGAACCACTTACATGACTGGCTGAAACATAATCATTTAACTATCACTGTCAAGAAAACAGAATGTATGTATTTTCAGTCCCCTAAATAGACAATATCTATGTCTGACCCTATTCAGTTTTCAGATCAAACACTAACCATCACAGAAACCTACAAATATCTTGGAGTATATCTTGACTCACATCTCACTTACAGTAGACACCACATTCAGAACCTAAAAAAGAAGCTCAACCAGAAACTGTACGTCTAGAACAAGATCAGACCATATCTCACCCCTGCTGTTTCAGACACATACCTAACATGCAATCATTTATGGTCCCTCACCACAAAGGAAAACATTGAACCCATAGCAACAATATACAACAAAGCTTACAAGATCCATGGTAACCTCCCTCTTTGGACTCATCAGCTCCTACACAACAACTCCAATCCCACACTTAGTGCACTACTTCCAAGTCACAGCACAAGACAGCAACACCTCACTAGATCAGTCTCACATGCACTTATTCCTATACCACCTTACAAAAACAATTACGGTCAGAGATCATTTTGTCACACTCACTCTAAGTTTTGGAACGAGATCCCACTACATCAGAGCAATACCCTCTTTTACACATTTTAAACACGCATTTCAACACCACCTGATGGAAGGACAGACCTGCAACCACTGATTTCAATCCCATATCCCATGCTACTCACTCCATTTCAGTCCACTGCTCTGCAATGTCTATGTAGCTGCCTACATTTTGTTGTTTAGCCTCTGCTAATTATTTCTGTTTGTATTTTATATTGTAATGCATTTTTGTTGCATAACAGGAACCTGCTGAAAACCAGTTTTTTACTGAGTCAGGCCAGTTTTAATTGTAACACACCATGTTACTTTTAATTCCTTTCCTGTATTAACAAATAAATGAAATGAAAGGCATGCATGTAATGATGCTGTTTAATAGTCACCATCCTGTATAATGTCTCCTGACCTACATAATGATGTGATCATTCAATGACTTGTCTTGTTTTTGCATTTTGTGTGGACCCCTGGGAGAGTAGTTGTTACTGTGGCAACAACTAACGGGGATCCTGAATAAAGAATAAAGAATCTGTATAATTCGTGGTCTCTCTAAGGAAGAAAAAATTAAGACAAAACTTGACAAAATCATCCGGGAGCAAAAGAAAATCATCTACAAGAGTCTGATGGAGACAATCGAGGAAAACATGCAAGAATGCTATAAAAGTAAGATAGTAGACCATGACATGTACAACCTGACTCAATATTACTACATACCTACATTTAATGTGATTGCGCTGAAAAATGTAATTGACATAATTTAACTGTTTTATTTTAGAAGCAGCAGAAATTAGAGGAGAAGGCTCGCTGAAAAACATGAGGAGCACTATTGAGAACCATGTACGAGATTCAAAGGACATCATATTTCAGAGGGCGAAAAACGTTATGTTGGAGCAGTTGGAAAACTTGATGGTTTGTCACATTTTTAAATACCTCATATAATTAATCAAACATGTGCTGTACATCTTTATCTTCCTCCACAATTGTCATCTTTTACATGAAGACTTGTTCAGTATTCAGGTTAAAAGTCTTAAAGCTGCTTTTGCTACTAAAACACTACAGGGACTTTCACAAACATTCAGCTATTGTTATTTATCTGAGACAGAAACATACCAAAGATTATGTAATTAATACAGCTGCATTTGTAATTGTATTTGCATTTGTGGTGCCTCCTGCTGGTCATTTTGAATAGAACTTTCAGGGTATGTTTCAGGTATGTACATTGACATATTCTGCAAGTTTCATGATGATCAGCCCAAGTGTTGTTGAGGTTTGGTCTATTTATGTACTGAGCTACGTCCCTTTTGAAGTTCATTGGTCAGTATCTTCTAAAACAATCAGATATCAGAAAATTTTGATAAATCTTGATAGGCTCGGTCTGATAATGATCCACAGAAAATTTGGTACAAATCAGACCCATGGTTTAGGAGGAGATGTCAGAAATGTGTTTTCCTAAAAAAAACAAAAAAAAAAATCAAACTTCTGTTGCGGTGTCCCCCTTTTGAGCAATTTCAAAATAATTTTACACACTTACTTCAACATTATTATTTAACATATCCTGCATGTTTTGTAATGATTGGACGAAAAGCCATTTTGATTTATAGCCTGATTAATGTTATGCCAAGCCCATTTTTTCTTGCATTTGTGTGCCCCCTAGTGTTTGATTTAAATGAAACTTTCAGGGTATGTTGCTGGCACCACTTTAGGCATTTCCTGCAAGTTTTGTGTTGATTGGCTCAACGGTTATGGAGTTAGGTCTATTTTTGTGCTGAGCCATTCATTGTGTCAGTATCTCAAAACACCATGAGATATCAACAAGCTTTTCAGAACTGTTGACATGCTTGGTCCAGCGATGATCCATAGAAAATTTGGTACAAACTGGACCAACGGTTTACAAGGAGATGTCAAAAAATGTGTTTTTCAAAAAAATTAAAAATGACTAAAAATCTTACCTGCTGACTCTAATAGGTTTTGAGGCTTTTTTGTAGGACACACTGAGCTGGACTTGTGAATCGCATTTCAAGCCAATCCCACTCACGATGTAGGAGTTATAACTATTAAAGTTAACCTTTAATTATAGTGCCCCCATCAGGCTGCTTGGAGTTATATTACTTAGGCAGCAATTGCACAAAACATCCAATCATTGGAGAAAATTTGCTTGGTTTACGATGCACCATCTCACAGGAATTTGCAAAAAGAAATCACAAGAAAAATAATAATAAAAATAATGATAATCGTAAACTGATACAAAAACAACAAGGTTTTAGCCCTTTGAGCTTAAACCCCTCATTAGCCAATATGCCCAGTCTGAGCTGCTCTCTGAACACACATCTAAACAGTTCATTCATGTTAGATTGAGTTCATCTTGAACACAATATTTGGCTGTGTGAGTGAAGAGTGATGAAGAATTTGTTAATTTAGGTGCTGATCCTGGGGGAACTGAACACAATGCAGGAATCAATCGAGCTGTCACTCAATACAGATGGTGACTCAATCCCAGGTAAATGGACAATGCGCTCTCATCCCAACTCGTCAAATACCGCCATTTTGTCAGTGGATCTAAATGTCAAAATATGACGTGCTAGGTAGCATCCTGTGTTGGCTTTGGACGTTCACGGACAGCGTCTCATTTGACACTTATTACATACATTATGTCTTTTTTAAATACATTTCCATTTTCTCAGGAAATTGTACAGCTCTGCTCATAACATGCATACAGCCTTTTTCAAAATAAACTTAAAGGGAAATTTCGGTTTATTTCAACCTTTCTCCTATCGTCCTAAATTTGTTTCAAGTGACTAGTAACATAGAAATAGCCGTTAGCCTAGATACAGCCGGGACGCACCTAGTAGCATCAGACCTGTTAAAACGTAATTGAACGGGCAACCTTCAAGTGCAAAGTTAGTCCACTAAACAAGCTTTTTTTCCACAAAGACCGCCTCATATCATTAGGATAAATGTCAGAGAACATATAGAAAACGACATGTAAACGTGTTGTCTTACCTTACCGGTGTGGTGCCATGTTAGCTCTGCTTTCCAAAGCTCAGCCGAAATATATCTTGCGAGCTCTAGATAAAGCCCAGCTGGATACTAACGTTACTCCAGGTGGAGGTGTCTCGTCCTCGGTCACATCCAGACCTTGAAAATAAGGCTGCAATCGGTCCCATTCCTTGCAACAGAGGCATTCCTCTTCTGTGGGGAAGCTCTTCTGTTTACCATCTAGCTCTGCTTTCCAAAGCGCGGCCGAAATATCGCGAGAACAAGCAACAATCTCATTGTGTGCCTGAACAAGCAGCAACAGCTGGAAGGCAGAACCGGACAGTAGCCTGAAAAGTTCATTCATTTATTTTATGAAAGATTTATAGAATAATGGCTGACTTTTTGCCAGACTTCGACTTTGTGGAGGAGGAATTTGATTTTGCAGAGTTTGATGGCCGCCCTTATTTATTTGAGTCAGAATACACTGACGAAGAGCTTCCCCACAGAAAGGAATGCCTCTGTTGCAAGGACTGGGACCAGTTGCAGCCTTATTTTCAAGGTCTGGATGTGACCGAGGACGAGACACCTCCACCTGGAGTAATGTTAGTATCCAGCTGGGCTTTATCTAGAGCTCGCGAGATATATTTCGGCCGAGCTTTGGAAAGCAGAGCTAACATGGAACCACACCGGTAAGGTAAGACAACACGTTTACATGTCGTTTTCTATATGTTCTCTGACATTTATCCTAACGATATGAGGCGGTCTTTGTGGAAAAAAAGCTTGTTTAGTGGACTAACTTTGCACTTGAATGTTGCCTGTTCACTTATGTTTTAACAGGTCTGACGCTACTATGCGCCCCGGCTGTATCTAGGCAAACGGCTAACATGCTAACTATTATTTCTATTTCACTAGTCACTTGAAACAAATTTAGGATGATAGGAGATGGGTTGAAATAAACCGAAATTTCCCTTTAATACATAGGTAAAACACCTTGCTTTTGGTTTATTTTATCAAGGTTAGGCAATAAAAGCATGTGGTTAGGTTTAGAAAAAACACCATGGTTTGTCCTAAAATAAGTATGGTATCCCAGCAACTACATTTTTAATAACTCCACTGAGTTTTGGTTTCACACGGACAGTGAACTACCAGGTGTGTGTCCGGTGTTTGTTTGTCCCATCCACCCTCCCACCTGCCCTATAGGGACTTTTTGGCTCTTTATACTGCGGCAGTTGCCAGCAGCATCAGAAATATACCGCTGCCCAGTGCGTATCATACCTCCGCAAAAGGTGCCTCTATATGTCTGTATCTGTTTCCAAAGTCACTGACAAAGTGGTGGTATTTGACGAGTTGGGAGTGAGAACAAGCCGAAATGGAACATTTAAAAATAGAAATATGTTAATCACTAAAATACTGTAAATATCTAATTGAAATGAATAAGTCACCACATTTCCAACCATTTAATAATTGACCAGTGCACTGGTGAACAATATGTTTTGTTTTGGGGGTTTTTGTAGACGTGTCAGTGGAGTTCCAGATGGTGAAGGACCACTATGATGAACTGATGAAAAGCCCAATTGAAGCACCACCACCGATGCGGTAAAACTGTTGTTAAACGTCCACATAATTCTTTGACTATGAACTGTTCTGAATAATGCTAACAATGCTTTTAATTATACTAGTGCTGATCCACCTGTCCCAGCAACCCATTCATGACGTGTGCATAGGTAAGTTTTAGTGAAACTGATGATCAAAGTCGATGATGGGAGAGATGATATGACAGCCCTGCTGTAATTCATTACTGTTCAATGTCACAACTTCACTGTTTGTTTCTCTGGTGGACGTTTCAGGTTTGCTCAGTGGAGAGAATCAGCAGATGCCTGATCACCCACTGAAGGTCCCTGTGGGCACACTGATCCCTCAGAGACATGACACCTCTGGATTTGATCTCAACCATTTTTGTCAAGTTATCGTATCCCTGTTCTTTTTGAGTTTTTAATGTACTTTGAGTTTGCTTGTTGTTGTGTATTACATGCAGAGAGACATTTTTGCTTTCAAGTGATTATAGATCAGAGGCAGACAGAAAATGTGGGGAGAAGGGTGGAGGGAGCTGGATTCAAACCAGAGATGTAAGCCCCTTTTCCACCGAGCAGTACACTACAGTTCAGTTCAGTACGTGTTTTTTATCGTTTCCACTGTGAAAAGTTGTGGATGGTACCAATGGAACCGTTCTGTACCGTCCCCATTTTTGGTCCCCCTTCTGTTGGGGTACCTAGCACACAGATCTGGAACTAAAAGGTGGAGATGTGAACACTGCAGTCTGTTGATTGGTCAATAGAGGACGGTCACTCTGTTCAGGGCTGAGTTGTGGCTGATTTTGAAGCTCATGTAACCACTGTTCATACTGTGGCAAGTTTTATTAGACTGTAACTATAAAATGAAAGGATGTTTTGCTGCCTCTTGCAGCAGCTGGAATCGGAGAAAAAAATAACTTCATTCACTAGGCCAACTACTGGCGACTTTTAAGGTGGAACATTAAAGGCCCGAAGATACTCGGGCGTACTATGAGCGGAGCGGACTCCACGAGGAATGTCTACAGTCATTCGGGCTTCCATAGTCGAGCGCACTTCCGCGTTGTAGTTTCCTGTAAAAATGTCCATGAACAATCCCCACGATGTGAAAAATACATGCCGAGCAGTCACTGGTGCATGGAGCGGAGTCCGTGCGGTCGTAAAATCTGAGCTTTGCGTGCACAGGGTTTGCGGACGTCCGCTTTGAGTCCGCGCGGACCTCCGCGGAGTCCATTCAGCGTACATTCCGCCCGAGTATGTTCGGGCCTTAACTTGTAATGTTACTCAATGCATGAGCTGACAACGTGAATCAACACACCTTAAATGTCACTGTGACAACTTTGACCATTACTTTAGTTTTTATAGGACATACACTTTTAGTAATGAGTGGATCTTCAAATGTTAATATGTATTCATTTTGGTGGGGTTATGTGACAGAATATATCCCAATCCTCACTCCGAGAAAAAAAGCGTTGTGGAGCGTTGTTCCTGTGGGCACCAGCAACACTAAACCCCTGAGCTTGCCTGAGAAGGACTAAATTCACAAACCTGCTATTTTTAAATATCCCATGGAGAGAGACTCTCACTGCAGCCTATTTTATTTTGTTCTGAAAATGTCAGCGTGCAGCCTCGTTCTGTGGACGATAAATGAGGTGCAGACATCCATCTGTGTCAATAGAGTGCTGGACATAGCAGTGAGTGACAACAACCCCATCCACATTTAAGAGTACTGTTTGCAGTGGACACTCTAGGGTCTAGGTACCATGTCTGAAGGGTTACTTTGGTTCCAAAGATACTATACTGAAAGTGTTTGGTGGAAACGGGACTATGGTGGTTTTTATGGTGTGGGTCTAACCCACCAGTGTACTATGATCTCCCAGAGACTTTTTGTTTTTCACAATTAAACATGTTTTTCTTCTTTTTGAATATGTGCATGTTTTTTCCATGTTTTTTTTTAAATTATATTTGTTTAACGTTGAATGATTTTAATGATATTTTGGGTGTCTCACTTAAACCTTGAACCTTCTTTACAATACATACTGTGAGTTAGATCTGACACAGACTTTTCAAAGAGTGATCCTGATGTTTTTCTTTCATCTTCAAGGACAAAACTGTTGCTTACTGCAAAATAATGACTTGTGTATGTCTTCATTCATATATAAGAAGTAGAGAGAACTAGTCTAGATTATAGTAATAAACTAGCGTATTTGGCTTTTTGTTATTTACTCAACAATTGCTCTGTTTTAATCTACATTGATTTTAAATGCATAAATGTGTGTAATATGGTATACTGTCCAATACACCTCAATAAAGTTCCCTTTTGTGAATGCCACATGTAGTTTGGCTTCTTTGTGGTTGATGTTGGTTTATATTAATTTTGACTGTAAGATAAACAACAGATTTTTCAACATTGTTCTTGTCTAAATCCTCTAACTGAAAACTCTAAAAGTTCTTACCTAAAGCTAAGTTTCCTGACATAAATCTACATTACAGTACCCAAGCTCTTACAGTAACAGACACCACAAATGCTATCTATCTGGTGTCCAAGTAGTTGTTGTAAATATATTGTCCTTTGGTAAATTATACCACAGTACATTAGACATTAATATAGGCTTGTTCACATAGTCTTGGTGTTTGTGAAACAGAGCATGTCAGTGTGTAAAGATTGTGTAATTCTGCACGGTCATTATCAGCATCACTTTTTGTTTCCTTCTCATCAGTCAGTGCACTCCCAGTGCTGATAAAGGATCCCTCTATGAAAAGGTGTATGCAGGGTTAACAGTGTGCTTGTTTATAGTGTTGTCTGATTTTTTTAAACATTCACATGCCATCAGGTGACAGTAATATTAATTGCTGTTCAGGTTCAAACAGGTTCAACAGAGGTGTGTTTCGTTTTTAAGATTAGTGGTAATGGCAGGTATGTGTTATGCTAATATATGTTAGCAAAGTGCCTCTGACTGATGCAACAACAACAAAAAAACAATCAAAAAGTGATTCGTCACCACTCTTAACAAACCATTTTTCACTTCTTTGGCTGATCTAGTATGCCTTGAGGTTAGCTCCTCTTTGGCACAGACGGTTGAATCCTTTCTGTGTGAGTTTGGGTGTGTGCACGGTGAGTAAGCTGCTGTTGATGCTGTGTGCCAGCAAGTTTTATGACATGTCTCACTATGCCTTTGTAACTTTGTTAGAGGTAACCGTCCCCACAATGACTGAGGCAATCAGCCTCAACCAAACTGTTATGATTTTCACCTCTCACATTAACCTGGAATAGGTGTGGTTGGGTGGGGCCCCAATGTTACCACCTTCTGGTTGTAAGACAGTTTGAACATTAGATCAAGTGTCCTATATTAATTATTTGCTACCTTAAAGCTGAAGGTTTGTGCCTTTTTAGACATTAACATTGTTATTCAAAAATGTTGCTTTTGGTCCTCATTTTGGAAAATGTCTACACAGTCCGGGTGCTGTTCATTTCCAAAGATTCTATTGTAGAGAAAGACATGTCAGTTTAGCTTCTGTCCTTATAATGATTGCTCTTAATGTCCAACCAGGCTCAGTTGGGGTGTGTTATTAATTTCTGATTAATGGTAATGGCCGGTAACAATGCATCTAAGACTATTTTTGTGAGAGTCAAAAGGACAGGTCAGCAGAAAGCTTTCTTCTTAGAGGACATCAGGTGTAAATGTGAGTATGTGGATGGTTGGCTTGTGGCTGTACCAAACACTTATGAGAGATATTAGTCCTACTGTGTCGGCTTAAATCGTGAATGACAATCAGTGTTGTGTGTGATTATTGATTGTTTTATCCTGTGTAGTGTGTCAGAGCACACTTTAAAAAATGATTCATGGGGCTAGTGGATAACACTTAAAATAAAGAAGTTTTAAAAAGCATTACAAAAAATATGTTTTTTACATTAAAGTTTACAACTTGTTTTAAGAAGTTGGTCAAATCGAAAACATATTTACCATTTTTGAGTTGGGTTGAATAAAAGTAAATAAATTACAATGTCTCTTTGACCACTAAATATCACCTTAAATATCACCAACTTTTGGTTCCGCTTGTTTTTCGAGGTCAAAGCATATCACAGTGGTTGTACTAAACTAATTCAGTTTGTCAAATTATAAAGACTCATAGGATTGGCTCACTAATGACAGAGTTGGAACTACTTAAAAAAATTTGTGCAAATTGTTACCTTCATTTTTAAAAGTTGAACCAGTGGATTTTTTTTAAAGTGTAGACAACAACCGACATTGTGTCAGGGATGCCTCATGATGTCCCAACAGGAACATGAGTATGTTTCTATCGGAATGTCATGAGGCAACCACTCCCATCACAGCCATGACTTTGACCAAAAGACTTTGACTTTGCTGTTGTGGACTATTGTGAACATGGCATAACCAAAGAGGAGCGATGTAGTGGCTGCTGTGAGGTGGGATTGTGAAATGGCAACAACACCCCAGACTTTTTGATGTTTCCTCGAGGGACTACCACAACAGAGTGAAAAGGAAAATTCTGGCATGAAATAGCAAAGGCACTTCAGCAACTCAGTGGGGGAGCTTTTACTGTCAAACATTGGCAGGAACTTGACAAGAGTGCAGCAACAACGACAAGAACCCTCTCCTCCCGTCCTGTCCTTTTACAACTGGTGAAAAGTAGTACAAAACGTACATTTCCTTAAGTCCAGCACCTAAGTACAATTCTGAGATTTTATTACTACTTCCTTCTAATGTTATTTACTTTATACTTTAACTCCACTTTGTTTCAGAGGGGAATATTGTACATCTTACTCCAGCACATTTATCTGACAGCTGCAGTCACTAGTTGCTTTTCAGATGAAGAATGTATATTTAAAACAGGATGAACTCATAAAATGTGATGTTCAGGATTAAACCAGTGGTTCCCAGCCTTTACAGCATGTGTCCTCTTATTAAACAGTTCCTCCCTTGTCATGTTTAGAACAAAGAGTCTAAAACTTCGAGTTGTTAGTTTAACCAAAGAGACATTTCCCATCCAAACTTCTCAGATGATCCAGTTTAAACAACAGATCAGCGCCCAGAGGAATAAACATAAACATGTGTGTATGTGCTGTGGGGGGAGGGGAACTCTGTGATGCTGACTGTGTGCAGGGCGTGTATCTATTTGCCATAAGAACTTATAACCAGAGTTGAAGGGAGGCTGTACCACTAAAAGAGTCAGTACCAGTTTGCAGTACCAGGAAGAAGCGACAGCAGCTGCCGGACTAAACCAGTTTGGTAAAGTTGGAAAGATCATCATCAAAATTGCAGAGAATTGTGAAGTCTGCATGAAGTCCCCTTGTGGGCTGGATGAATTCTAGCTTTGGACAGTCATTTTAGGCGGGATCGTCGTGTCCTCCTCCAGCCCATTCATCTTCAGTCACCCAGATGTAAGTACGCTAACCTCAATGCATTACATTCACAGCTAAATATATTACTGAGAGACTAAGTTTAACTGTTAAATACTATGTAGTAGCCTAGTGTGCTGTTTTGACATTCACTGACTATAGATTTAATATTTAACATGTAAATAAACTCCAATCCTGCATCCTCCAAAGAGTACTTCTGCCTGCTAAGTTTTTTTTTTTTTTTAATCAAGGATGTCTGGAAAGTTTGAGTCATTTCTTTCCATAATAACAAAATGAAAGTGAAAGAGAGTGGTATGGTGGTGGGGTACTAAAATTGCCCTTTGGTCAGGCTTGTCCTTGTTGACTAATTGTCTCAAACTACAAGTTACTAAAAAACCTGCTGAACTAAACATATTATGAATCCTTTTTTATTAAATCTGCTTCTGATTGTACAGTGCCATTTCAATCAGGAAAGACTGGTGTGGATGTCTGTGGAAAGTCTTTGGCGATTAGACCCCATGGAGATGGTATGAGTTAAGGAGGGTGATGAATCCACAGTTGAATAGGGAGGTGGTGAAGATAGATGAGAGGAAGATGGAGAAGTGCTGAAAATCTGGATGATATGATGGGTGGAGGTGAACGGGGTGGAGGAGGGTGTGAAGATTCTGTCTAAAATAAGGGCTGACAGCAGCAGAGGAGAGAACAGATTCAAAGGTTTGCAGTGGTTTTGCTGATAGAGATCGTGGCAAAGTTTGATTGGATAACTAGAAGAGTGAACACCCATAGTCAGCTGACAGGAGGAAGCAGTGGGAGCGGGATGGAGAGAAAAGAAATCTTCCTGATTGAACTTAAACTGAGCTTCATTTATTGTTCCTGTTGGTGTAATTTAAAGTGCTTTATCAAGATAATCCATATCAGGGCTTGATTTCTATCACAACTGTCTGCTCTCAATAGTCGTTTAAAGAGACACTGACAAAGCTTAAATGTTTGTCTAAAATGGGATTTAAAACAATGATTATTCCCACAGGAGCATGTAAACCACCAGATCTGTCAGTTTATCTGAGCAAAAGATTCAAATGGGTTTTATTGCGATAAAAAAGGTCTTAACACAAATATTCATATGCAGTATTTGTATCCTATCTCTGTATCTCTAAAAAATTAAGTTAAGCCATATGCAGCTTTCAGACAACCTGTCATTGTCTGCTACTACTTTTAACAGTGGAAATTAAGCTGCTCTGCAAGCTCTGCACAGCAAGTACAAAGAGCAAAAGAGGAAGTGCAGGTTTCCTGTGATCTGAATTTATAGAGTTGTCACTGCTCCAAGTCTCTCAATGAACTTTGCTTATACAGCTCATGATAGCTCGATTATCAGCAGTGATTTTCTAGACCTACAAAGTTTTTTGATTTGGTCTTTTTTCCTTGGTGTTAGCGCTTCTACCACAAGACAGTAAGTGACTAGTTAAATATATTTGTTGTTGTTGTCTTTTTCAGTTGTGTTTTTGTTGTTATTTCCTACTTTGTTGTGCTGTAGCCCAAAGACAGTAAGACAAGGTTAATACCGTTAAACGTCCAGTTATGACTTGCACATGACTTTAAGTCATTAAAAAGACATTCGTCCTTATAACTGCACTCTATCTATATTTCACATACAGTGCCTGTTAGCAGGAGAACTGAGCTCTGTGCAACATGCTGTGGCTCTTTCAAAAACAGACTAGGGGCAAATTTCTTTTTCTGGGAGCTTCTGAAACACTCTGCACTGTGTCTGCTGGAATTACAACAATTGTCTTTAGTGGCAGCGATCAGCCCAGGTGGCTGGCAGAGATCTGCACTCTACTGAGTGCACTTTTCTAGTTAAGGTTGGATTTCTTTTCACATATTAACATTTACAACAAGCTAATGATGCTGTAAATAAATGTCTGTTTGAAATGTGTGGACAGGTAAGTGAAAAGCAGAGCAGACTCTAGTAGAAAGAAACGACAGATGGTCAGTCATTTGTGATGTAACTTTCCACCAAATATTTGCTGAGGACACTTTTGTCAGAATGCCATTATCAGTCTCATGACCCCTTCTTTTCCTTTAGTGAACTATAATTGATTGTAACTGTTTCCAAAATGCCAAGCAGTAATGGTTGATCAAAACATAATTTTTTGTTTATTTCTCTTTACCTTACAGTTGCTGTTCTTGGTCATGGATGATTTTGTTCGGAACAAATTAACTGAATGGGATCTCAGTGAGTGGACTGAAAAATTTCAAGGTAATACTGAAATGTCTTTCCATGCTTCTGTGTTGGGCACAAATATTATACAATGTTGGTATCTACTAATACAGACATAAAAAATGCTGCAACATGTTTCTGCAGCACAGTGCTGACTTATCATTGACAGACATATTTTTAAGACAAAGGGAGTGATCAGTGTTGACAAAGTAAAAACCAGTATTGTAAAGATCTTGTACATTTTATATTAAATACTACTCCTCCAATCCCAAGCTACACCCTCTTCAGCGAGCCATGGCCCCAAGGTAGAGGGCTCTGCCTGTGCTAATATTAAGGTTACAATATCGTAACCTTTGTTCGATCTCACACATGCTCTGCCCTCACTGAACTCTTTGGGTACAGAGGGTCCGCTGAATGAACGCCCTGTTGTGACATAACATCAACCCAGCTTCACTGATCTTGACCAGCTAAAGGTTAGTCACTGTAGCCTGGCTACTTGTTTATAACCTAGGCAGCCTCTTTGTCATGCAGCAGTGGTGGCAGAGGTTTCCTATTCTCTGACCACCCAGCTGACGACAGTAGCAGGTGGGTTGTCAGGAAATCCTTGAGGGGGGGCACGCTGTTTCCATGCAACCCTGCACCCTGACAAAATTCACCGAACCTGCACAGGGCTCTTTTTTTTAATGGCTGCTGTCAGGACGTCTCAACACACCGCCAGATGTCTGGAAGAGGGTGTGAGATAAAAGCTGCCTGAGCTGGGCGAGCCGGGCCATAAAATCCCACACACAGATGGCTCCCCAGCTTGGGTGGCAGTGGAGAGGGCAGCAAGAGCCCAATACTTCCTGCCACAATGGTCATCACCAGCACAGAGATGTAGGCGGCGGGGGTGAGAGCCTCAGAGTCATCAATCTCGAGCTCTGGCTCGCTCTAATCGCAGCTGTGCATCAAATGTCTGAAGTGATCCTACCACTGTTGGCACCAACTCCTGGGCAGCTCTTGGCAAGCTGTGCAGGGAGGTGGCTGCTGAACACCAATTTCTGCATGGTCTGCATCCTGATTGGCTGGCCACATTTATTCAGATTCAGTGTTTGAATGCGGGCACAGGATTGGAGGAGTAGTATTATCCATAGAGTCCAGTAGAGGGTGGAGCCTGTCTGAGAAAAACTGCTGCTCTGTAGCATGTTTTGAGTTATTGAGATGAAGATCTCAGCACAAGCAGCACTGAAACAAAGACGAAAGGGTGACATAAAATACAATCTTAAGTGCTATATCTTCAGGCTGGCACACATTACAGGATTTTTCAAACCTTCACAGATTTAGAGACCGCACACTTGATGATAACAAAAGACAGATCGCACAAGATCTCTCTCTTCTGAACTTATAGTGTGTGGTGTGCAACGGGATGAACTACGGAGCACACCACACACTAACCCATTCTTCAGCAGAGTATCAGGTTCTTGACGCTCAATATTCCAAATCTCGCGTGGTAAAACGTGACTTCAGTGTAAACAAACATGGCAGACGTTAGCTGTTAGCGATTACTTACCGGGTACATCCATTGCAGTAGCAATTTCAGTCCAACTCTTCTCTTTGTCCGTTCTGTTGTGGTACGTTTTGGATGAAACATTATATACGCATTCATGCTGTTGCCACAAGTCAACAAGTTGGTGCTCTATTTTGGAGGTCCAAGAGACTTTGCTCTTCACCGGCGCCATATCTCATGTTTGTTTTCACTTCCTTTTCCGTCAGTCAGCTGACTCAGCTCGCGTTTTGATTGGCTGTTGGTCCGGTACACGACATTACACACTGTACATGCTCGGCTCTTCTCGGAACACCCCACTCGCTACAGGATTTCTGGTCACAAATATTAAACATGTTCATTATTTACGATCTCTCCTTCCGAGGCCTTCCAAGCGGATCGGACTAGACAAAATCACTCTGAACACACCCCACACCACAGGAAAATCAGACACGATGTCATTTGAAAACATCAGACAATCGGGCCTTTGCTGGCTTTGATCGGAAGGGGGAGATCGGGACAAAATTCGGCCCAATTATCCTGTAATGTGTACCCAGCAATAGGCAACTGGACTTGATGAGTTTCATGAAGACGTTTCACCTCTCATCAAAGAGGTTTCTTCAGTTCGAACGCACTGTTGCAGAGTGGCAGGCTTAAACTCTGTGTGGGTGTGAACCCTTGCAGAGTCAACTCTGTTGGGTGAAACGTCTTCAAGAAACTCAAGAAAGTCCAGTTGCTTATGATATAGCACTTTAGATTATCATGTCTGGGTGACTGAGAATCTTCACTAGATTAAAATACAATCAATACGCATTCAGCTCAAACAACCAGGCTATCAGCACTGTGTGTCTGTAATGCTCACACTTATTTCCCTCCTTATATCATTTATTTCTGCAGAGATTTGAAATTAGTTTAAGTTTTGCATGACTATGATTCAACTAAATATTTTTTGATTTCAGATGAAGGCATTGACACTGAAAGTCTTTACTGTCTTGGCCATGAAGAAATCGCTGCCTTGATCCCAAAAGTGGGACCCAGGGCAAAATTCAAGAAGAAACTAAAGTTGTTAAAGGTAATGTTCTGCACTGTAAAGACAATTAACAAAACAATAATACACAATCTCATACAATCTCATTGATAACAATAGCATTAAAGAGAATGTAACATTTCCTAAAGGTGCTGTATGTTACTCTGGAGAAAGAGTTCATCGTTGAGTCTCATTCTCAGGTCGTCAAATACTGGTGCTTTGGGTTTCGTTGTTTAGTCCAACTACCAACCTAAAGCGTCTGTATTTGATGACCTGGGTATTTTATTGTAGACACAGCTTACAACTTCACACACCGTACAATGACACAGACCCTCGAAAACAGTTTACCAAACATTCTTATACCTTTCCTCAGATAAGCATCACACCTAACTTTTTGTGTGTGTATGTGTAGGTAGTTGTGATTTCCTGTTGTTTCTAGAGCTCTCTCATATTGCCCCACCACACGTTTTAACATCCTGTTGTTCAGCCCACAACATCCTTTTTCCAAATAAGCATGTTTTCCATCACAATGTTTGACAGGTAACTCTGTTCTAAGACCTCTCCCCAGAGTGAGACTGTTCAAGGTTGCCCAATTTTTTTTGTTTTGCCTCAAACTTGACCTTAAAGGTCAAGTATTGACTTTTCGCCACCACATATCCCTCCTTTTCTACCAATTAGGTAGAACATACATAAATGATGTCAAATGGCCAGATTGCTGCTGCTGTCAGATTTTATGTAATTAATCAGGGATACAAATGTGAATTAACTAAAATGAACAGTAAGTTAACAAATCATGTGTCATATGATAGAACACATGTAATGCAATACTGTGATGTGACAAGGTGTGTGCCATCTGTCAAGTCCTTGACTCCTTGGAGTCATCCCGCATAGTCCTTTCATTGAATCCACACCTGCAATGTGCTGCAACATTAGAAGCTCTCTTTTATTATTTCTCAGAGTTCATTTCACAGCTCTTAATCATCTACTTCTCCTGCGTCCAGAGGATAATCAGAATCATCCAAGTAGGCAGGGATGGGGGACCAAGCTGGATATCTCTCCCCATTCTCTGTATCCTTCTGATTGAGGTAGATTTGCGCTATTTGTCGGAGTATCATCATGTTCAACATGTGAGTCTGTTGGAGACCAGTCACAAGAGTCATCTGTTTGTCCACAGCCTTTGGCACTGCCTCCTCAGCATGGGGATGATGCAACATGCCAAAAAGGAAACTGGTATTACAGCTATCAATGCACTGATTCCTGCTTTAGTCAAAACGGCTCCCTATTTCCCTACAATTTGGTCTAACCAATCCCAAGTCCCCCTTAACAGCACCACCATCAGTTCCACCCTCAATTTTGTGAGCTTTTCCATAGCCACAGAAAATATACGTACCCTCAGGTGCAGTATTGTTAGGAATGAAGGTGCAGCAGTATTTCCCAAACATGTGACAAACTCCTCCACTGTCTGCTGTTAGCCATCCCAATACCTGTCTATTTTGTAGAGTCACTGTTGTTGTTGCATGTAATTGACTTCCAAATGCTTTAAGAATTTCAGGTGTAGCATTGGTATATCTCTGCTGATTGTAGTAAATATAGTTTATCCAATGAACATTTTTATTAATGGTAATCCAAGGAAGTATAGATTCTAGTCCAGCTCGGACCTCGTCTTGTGCTTTGAACACATCTGGAATCCCTGTGGGCAGACTTTAAGTGTATCATTTACTCTATCATAAAACATCAACACCGGTTGCTTCAATCGCACTAGTGCGGAAAGCCAAATTCATCAAAGTGGCAACACATTTCGCAAGATATTATCTCCACACATCCAATAACTGCAGTGTTTCCCATTAATTAACGAAACTATGGCGGCCCGCCATAGTTTAATTTGACCCGCCATAGTTTCTAAATAAAAGATTTAGGCTGCCAAAAGTATTGACTTCTCATGATATAAATAATATCTCGAACGCCGTAGCGTTTTGTGCCGATGTGCTCAGGCTGTCAGATCCAGCGCTCGACAGTGCGAGCGTTTCACTTGAACAAAAATACGTGTGTGCGAACTGTAAAAAATATTTAGGGGCACATGTGCGCATAAAAAAAAAATCAGCCGAAGCAGCCTATATTTTTGTCAATAAAAATATATGATAATCTAACCGCAAATGTTGGAGGAACTCCAGCCGCCTTCCCTCTTCCCCTTGTGACGAGCAGCGCAACCCCAGGCGCGCTCAGTTTGGTAGTTTGGCAGACCGAGGTGCGCTGAGATGGGTTTGGTGGCGCAGCAGGGGGAGGTGTTGACAGATCCAGCTTGGCGCAGTGACAGTTTTGTGCCAAAAGGCTTCGCCGAAGGTGCGCTAAAAGCTCGCCATCTGAAACCAGGTCTACTGTCAGCGCAGGGGGAGCGCAGCCGGTGTAAGCCGAAGTTTGGCTGACCGGCAGACAGTGCGCACACGTCACCAAAACCTCACAGGCAGGTTTCCAGAATATCAGGCACATTAACGATGCAATAAATACCCACAAAACCACTATTCAATGCAACTATCTGCAATCAGCACATAAATGTATCTCTATATCGACTGTCCCGTCACATCTGATGTCAGATCAAAGGGTATTGGCACCGTTTGGCATGTTTGGCACGCGTAATGGAAACCCAACCTGATTTGATTAAACAGCTGCAAACTAATGACTTCACACCCCTCTAAGCCAACCACAAACAGCCATAGCATCAGATAGGGAGTATATATTCAGCATCTGTCATCTTAGAAAAGTCAAAAGAACAGAAACAGGGTGAGTCTGCGAGAGAGAAAGAGAGAGAGCGCGCGCGCACAAGAGAAATGCATCATTGATTTACAATTGTGGTGACCTCCTCCCAGGCTACCTTTGCATCATCAGCCCGTGGAGGTCTGCTCGCAGTTCCGTATATTCGGACACTGCGAGCAGACCTCCCGGACCAAAACATCAGGTTCCTCCTGGGAGAAGTTTGGCCGTCTGACGCTGCTGCTCTCTTCTGCCATGGCGAATTGAGTAAACTCTCATTACGCCTTCGTGCGGCACATTTAAGGGCAAGGAGAGGGGCTCATTTGATTGGTGTGATGTGTGTAAAACCCACTCCACGCCTTCTCTCCTCCCTCTTTCCGACTTGCGCAGGTAGGAGGGATGGAGGTGGGAAAGAGGAGTAGCCGCCCCAGCGCACACGGTGTGCCAAACTTGCAAAATCTGCCTGGCCACACCCAGTTGGCGAAGCGCAGGTGCGCTGCGCCCCCGCCTCGCCCGGTCTGCGAAACTAGAGCCCAAAGTGTGGAGAAGAGGAACCGGGAAAAGCGGCGGACCTCCGGGGAAGCCTGCTCCGTTCTCGCCGCAGTTAGGGACCGTTCGCCATGGTACTGCTGCTGGGCAGGGTGGAAATAAGTCCTGTAGAGTTACAGAGGACCTGGAGAATGTTTTAGGATAGCAATAACACTATATAAGATAATCATATTACAAAGATAATATAAGATAATAACATTAAAGACAAAAGTAAATTGCGATACTTTTTCAAAACTTGATGATTTTACCTTTCTGTACATTTTGCATACAAATTCATTTCAATTTCAATTTACAATGTTCAAAATTTTCTTCCGGGGGAGGGGGGGAGATGACTGCATAGTGGTTTTTGACATATTAGCAGATCCTGGTATTACTCCATTTGTTTTATTTCCGTAGTGGCTAACGTATTAAGCGTAGTATTTTCCATAACAGTTGCGGTGACTACAAAAAATGGGAACATATGTTGAAACGTTGAACTTTGTTGGATTTAGTGTCATATTTGCCTCCATTAGTTAAGTGAAATTGGAAATGGTTATGTTTGTGTTGGCCACATCTCCATCCATAATATCTTTGTCAGTGATGTTTAGCTGTGGGTCCCCTGGGGAAAAGCTCCTGAGGATGAAACTTTCAGTATCTATCTCCCTTGGGAAATATTCCATGCACGTTGTTGGTTACTCGGGTAATTGCATCGTAGGAATAGCTTGGATTAAATCCTGTACTCAGTTCAACCGTAATCTCAAGGTGTCTCTCTGTTTTGATTGCAATGTGACATGCCTGTTTTCATTTTTGCATACTCCACAGACTATGCAATGCCTTTTTAGCACAGTTTTTAGCATATATTAAGCTAAATGGAATCCCCCCCCCCCCCCTTTTTTTTTTTTTTTTTTTTTTTTTTTTTTGCCACCACAGACACAGCAATCCACTATCTTCCTCCAGAGTGACGTACAGCAACTTTAACTGTTATTAATTTGCAACTGGGCAACACACTTGTGCAGTGGTTAGCACTGTTGCCTCACAGCAAGAGGGTTCCTTGTTCAGGAGCATGCATGTTCTTCCCATGTCAGCGTGGGTTTGCTCCGGTACTCTGGCTTCCTCCCACAGTCCAAAGACATGCAGGTTAATTGGTGACTCTAAATTGACCATAGGTGTGAATGTGAGTGTGAATGGTTGTCTGTCTCTACATGTCAGCCCTGCGATACTCTGGCGACCTGTCCAGGGTGTACCCTACCTCTTGCCCAATGTAAGCTAGGATAGACTCCAGCCACCCCGCAACCCTCAAGAGGATAAGCAGTTACGGAAAATGGATGGATGATTTGCAACTATTTTCTTTTGTTACTAGGGGGAACAAAACACAACAAACCCAGAAACAGTTGATTCTCCTGCTCAAGTAAGTTGAAAATAGTTTCACACAGTTAAGTATCATCTAAGGCACTGTTGCCCAACTATTTGACATGGTAGCCATGTTCTCAGTTGTATTGTAATGAACTAATATCATGTTCTTCAGATGTCTGTTTGAACGTTTCTATTTAATAAACTGAGGGGAAAAGATGATCAAAATAATTAAAAAAAAAAAAAAACAACGTATTTTTTAATGCGATGACCAATCAAAAAGCGCTGCCTATATTCTTTGTCTCTGTGTGAAGGGGCGTACGCTTCTCTGCCTGATGGCAATATGTGAAATATGTTAGGATTTCCTGGTGGTCGTATCATTGACGCACCAAAAACAGCTGCATCTGGGGCAGACAATTTTTCAGGTGATTTTCCACCCAACTGGGCAGCTTCAGGATGGAATAAATAAATTTGGTGGGTTGACAAATGTTCGGCCTGGTTTGTCATAGTGCAGACATTTATATTATTTTCAATATTCATTTTCTTTCTAGGCTAATATTGACTAACCTGGCAACATTGCTAGCTAGAAGGCTACTTAACAAGGCTGGCTAGTAAACCACCAGAGATGTGCAAGCCCAATTCTAGCTAGTCAGACCAGCTCATAGCACAGTCAGAATAGAATACAATAAGAATAAGAATACAGTTCAGTCTGTGGTAATATCCTACATATCTGTGAATTTGGGTACATTTCATGAACCTAAAAATGACCTCCATGTTGTGTCGTGCCATGTGGCGGACTGAGCTTCAGAGAGTTGTTGGATAAGAGCAGGTAGGTGGGTGGCGGGCAGGTGTCAAATCTGAGTTCTGGAATAAAAACAAGGACACATCACCAACAGTATGATAATAACATCCAAAACACAAGCTTTAGTCTCACTTTCTATGACAGGAGAAATACTTTCAAAATACAAATGTTTAAGAAGACAAAAACGGCCAAAATATAGTGTTACCTACAGTGCCATAGCCCCACCTAGGAAAAATCACGACTGCATTTTAGACACTGAAGAGTCCTGTTTAAGCCTGTAGAGCCCTATGATATGGAAATATATTTTCTTGATCAAACACTGTTTTAAAGACACATTTACATGTTCAACCTCAGGTTCATCCATCCACCAGTGCTTCAAGTGATAAAGGTGAGATATGTTCACGTGTTTAATATTTTTATTTTTTTAAATTTGAATATCTTGCTTTGACTAAGCAACTCTACTAAACAAAAATTTAAACGCAACACTTTTTCTCCTATTTTTCATAGGTTAAAATTAACTAAGACTTTTTATGAACTCAGTAGATACATTTCTCTCAAATTCTGGTTGTAAATCAATCAAATTCCTTGTTAGTGAGCACTTCTCTTTTTCCAAGATAATCCATCCACCTGACAGGTGTGGCATATCAAGATTCTGATTTAACACCATCATTACTACACAGGTGTGCCTCAGGATGGACACAATAGAGGCTACTCTAAAATGTGCAGTTTCACAAAACACAGAATCAAAACACAGTTTCACAAAACACAAAACCACATATGTCACAAGCTTTGAGGGAGCGTGCCATTGGCATGCTGACTGCAAGAATGTCCACCAGAGCTGTTGCTCGTCAATTGAATATTCATTTAACTACCATAAGCTGTCTACAATTTTGCTTCCCTTAATTTGGCAGTACATCCAACCAGCCTCACAATGCAGACCACATGTAACCACATCAGCCCAGGACCTCTACATCCAAAGTCTTAACCTGCAGAAATCTTGTCCTGACAGCAGTATGTCATCATAACTGACTTGTGCGGTTGTTTGGTTGGTTAGATGTACTTCCAAATTTAGGGAAATGACATTGGAGACATCTTATGATACTGAAATGAACATTAAGTTCCAAGGCAACATCTCTGGTTGACATTTGTGCAGTCAGCATGCCAACAGCACAACCTTTCAAAACTTGGCAGATCTGTGGCATTATGATGTGTGATCAAACTGCACATTTTAAAGGGGCCACTTTAAAATGTAAAAGGTCTTTGATCTTAAACTCAAACTTGTGAAAAATTGGAGCTAAAACAACAAAAGTGTTACCTTTAAATTTTTGTTCAGTATATTGAGACCATGTTTCAATTTTGTGAGAGACACATGCAACAAACTTCTTTTTTTTTTTCATAACCAATAAGTGAAGAGAAAGTTGGATCTTCAGGGCGAGTCCAGCAATTGGCAATCACCAACCAGAAAACAACGATGTGAACCTAGACCGGGGTCATACTCAGGTATTTCTAATACTTTCTAAACAATGGCAGCCTACCATAGGGTTATACTTTGTATGTACCTTTATGTACTTCTATAGAAAATGTCTGTTAATATCTTGGCCTCAGTAAATACTACTGCAAGCCCTAATGTTAGTAGCTGGCGATGTAGTTTTTATATGTTGATGACGAAGGCTCCATTGTGTCATCAAGCCATTATTTTAGGCCCACCCAAAAATCCTGAACACAGAAATGGTGAAAAACTATTTACCAGTCTAACTCCACAATGCAGTACTACACAGTTCTCCGTCTTTCCCCATTTTCAACAAGTATTTTCTAAAATGTATAATGTGTTAAGAAAGAAATGATTGATTTTTCTTTACCTTGATTTTAAATTAAAAACTTAAAGCATTAAATGCAACCAGGCACTGGTGCTGAGTAAATAAGAAATGAGGCTTTAACTGGATAATGTTTTAACCCAGACAATACACTTCGAGGGATTGTTACTCATGGTGTAATATTCTTTTTCTCCTCTTTTATATAACAAAACACCTGATTATGCATTTCTGCTTACGTTATACACTGGTTCCTGCTGAATGGTTCTTTGCTTTTACTCTGACAGAAGGCTTTATACTGTCTAATGTGAAAAACATCATGGGATTTGTCCAAAACAGACTACCAGACCAAGACAACAAGCTCCATCAGTTCCTCAAGTAAGTATTGAGTTTTTGGTATTCCATATTCTTTAGTATACGGACCTGGTCTCACTCTGTTGTGTTGAGCCAGTGTGTATTTTGTTCTTAAATTAGTCTTAAGCAAGTTGGACAGACATACTGACTTATTTTAAGCCTAAAAAGCGTAACATCTGGCTCTTTAGCTGCTTAATACCTCATGTTCATAAGCTAGTTGTTATTTTGGTGTGTCTGCCAGGTACCACAGTGATTTATTGGAGTGTTTTGGCTGAAATCAGCTGCTTGCTGTGTTTGAAAGGAAGTCCGATGAGGTTTGGCCAAAAAAGTGAAGTTTTAGGATGAAAAACTGAAACCAATGAGCGAAAGACGGTATGAAGCCCTGTAAAGCTGAGGGGAACCTTAAAGTCTGATGATAACTCTGTGTGGTGTCATCTCTTGACGACCCTTCTCACATGCAAGTCGACATTCAAACTAATTAATATGAAAATATTGATTACAGCTGTTTGACTAGGCTGGTCATACTGTAGATGTTTTTCTATTGTGACATGTTCTTTCAGTGTTTGTTTATTTTCAAAATTAATCAATGAACTCATGTTCAACCTCTTGTACAACAGGAAGAAAATTAACGACTTGGAGATCGAAAAGAGGGAACTGGTCGGTGTCTTTGGTAAAACTGGGGCTGGAAAGAGCTCTCTGATAAATGCCGTCATTGGAGAGAAGAATCTCTTGCCTATTGGGAGGGTCAAAGCATGTACCACAGTCCTGATTAAAGTGGAGGCTAACATGCTACACCAAAGATATGAGGCAGAAATTGAGTTCATCACAAAAGAGGTGAAATTAGTTGAATATACTGTGTTTATGTTCACTTGAAGCAAATTAAAAAGTTATGATGTAGCTGCAAAAATATAGTTGCTGATTACATCACATGATGTTTAATTAAAATGACATAAATGAATTCATTTTTAGGAGTGGAAAGATGAATCGTGGTCCTTGTTAAATTTCCTTGGGGATAATGCCGATCAGGAAGATGAACAGGAAGATGAACAGGAAGGTGATCAAGAAGATGATGAGGATCAGGACACTGTTGACAAGCTGTCAGCGCTGTATGGAGAAGAATGGAGAGACAAAACCCCTGAAAACCTGATGGAAAACAAGTATTTCAAAGAAATTCCTGAATTTCTTCTATCCAAGAGAAAGCTTCTGACAGCTGAATCAGTGAGTAAGACAAAATAAATGTGTGTGTGTGTGTGTGTGTGTGTGTGTGTGTGTGTGTGTGTGAAAAGGTTTAGTTTGGAGGTACAGTAATTCAACAAATGTAAAAGTAAGAAGAGTGTGTAAAAAAAGTTAAAGGAATGGCTTGTATTTTGAAGTGCATTTGAAATCACTTTGGCTGTGATTGTGACCTTGCCATAAAAATTGGGTCACGAAGTGTGTTTTTGGATGAATTTTGATATTTTTGAATTTCATCCATATCCACTGTATTTTGACTGTGTGCTTTTTCTGTTGCCCTGGCCTTGTTAACTACAAGATTTGTACCATAGACTTCCATTATAACCACATTTTTTGACCTCCCATGTAAAACAAAGTGAAAAAAGATTCCCTGTAATTTCCCATTTCTCTGCAGCAAACTTGTTTTTGTAAAGTTTTGTAAAAATAAAGTCAATCACAAAATTGCCCCATTTTCGCATCACCCCACCCTGCCCAGCCAAATACTGACCTCTGGTGGCCATATAAGAAACTTGCATGGCTGCAGACCAGTTCAAAAAACATCTTCTTGACAACTAAAATGGTTTTGATGTGTAGTTAGTGATAAGCTCTGTCAGTCAGAATGGTTGAAATGGAAAAATATTTTCCAGGTGTGTGTCAGTGTGTAATCTACTCACAGACACTGAAATCCTTATGGGAAAATATGCAATTTTGGAAACTCATAAAAAGCCGTAAAACCAGTATTTTTTATTCCTTGGCCATGGCAGGATAAAAATCAGGATTTTCATCAGGTTTTGCATTCATTTTGAAGGTTAGGCCTCAAATTTTATGGTTTTACTCATATTTAGCTGATTTTTTTGTAATTTCATATAGTTTCCCACTGAGGAACAGCCATGCCTCTGTCACAAACAGTGACGCCCCCAAAAAAGGCACATTTGTTCTGATATGGATGGTAAGGACTGCTACCTGCATGTTCATGACAAACTAAGATTGTGTGTGTGTGTGTGGGTGCGTGTGTGTGTGCGGGTGCGTGTGTGTGTGTTTGTATGTAATTGGGTTGCAAATCTGTACCCCCTCCATTTTTTTTTACACGTGCACACGTGCACATGTATGCGTACACACACACACACACACACACACACACACACACACACACACACACACACACACACCACTTTCCCTTTTCAATTCAATTATTTGTTCTGTTGTTTGACATCTGTTTTGATGGATGTAATAAATGCTATTATTTTTGCAATTTGGTGAGTGGTGTCCGAGGTGATAGAATGGGGCAATTTTGTAATTCTCTTTGTTTTACAAAATTTCATGAAGTTTGCTGCAGAGAAATGGGAAATTACAGGGAAAATCTTTTTTCACTTTGTTTTACATGGGAGGTCAAAAATGTGGTTATAATGTAAATCTATGGTACAAATCTTGTAATTAACAAGGCCAACGTAACTTTTTGTTCAATCTCACATTATGCAAAAAGTAATAATACACCAAAATCAATCTTCTCAAATATTATCATGATGGGTAAGCCGGTGATACTGATATTAAACAAAGTCTTTTGGTTTTTTGGAATATTAACTTGACTATAGTGTATTTTTCAATAGTTAGTGGTATATGATCAAAAATGGCATCTGAAGGGTTAATTATTAATGTGATTCATTAAATCATGATATAAATCAATTAAGAACCCCTTCATGAAGAAAAAGAAAAAGTTTGGAAAAATATAGGGGGGGTTGGCATGGACGTGAAAGAGTCTTATTAATAATTCCACTAACACAAACAAAATGAGCAGATGCAATGCTGAAAAATCCCAAAATTTTGCTCGACATGTGCTGTGTTGTTATTTACGTGAACACAACACAGGCTCCACTACATTTACTGTGTGCACAGTGCCATGCTGCAGGTTCGGGCAGAGCTGCCGCTGCTGATAAAAAATCATCATCAGCGGTCATATTTCAGCAGTGACGGTGCGCTGCTGCTAGTTGCATATAGGGGAAACACTGTGGCTCAATGGATTTGTTCTGTTTTTGAATACACAATATTCTTCCAAATCTGGTTCTTCTTATACTTTTTGTTTTGTGTCATGTGCTGTCATGTTGTGTCATATGCATGCATAGTTGTGCTGTCATTTTGTCTCAACTCCTGTTTATCTGTTGTTGTTGTTGTTGCTGTTGTTGTTGTTGTTGTTGTTGTGCTGTGTTAGAAGTATTGTCATGTTTTTATTCTGTCTTGTATTGTCATGTTTTACTCTGTCATATATATTGTCATATTTTACTCTGTCATATGTATTGTCATGTTTTTGTTTTGCTTTTTGTCTGTCTGCCCAGGGACTACAGATGTGAATTAGCTGATAGCTAAATCTGGTGCAATTTTGCTGATTGTGTGATGTCCCTGTCAAATAAACAATAAACTAAAACTAAACTAAACTAAACTAAAGTTAGTGTATTTTTAATATTCAGAATTTCGCTTCGACAAGCTCTCTCTTTTTTTGACCATACACCTGTTTGGATCCCTGGGCTCTATCAAAATCTGGCTGTTAAAATTTAAAGGTTCTGCAATTGAGAAAGTTGGGGAAGGTTTTTTAGAGAGAGCAACAATTAGCATTGAAGAAATGATCAATACTGGTCAAACTTGCATACAGAACAATTAAAAAAAATTCATGTTTATTACTATTAATGTAACTAATTTAATCTTTTTTTCCTTGTTCCTTTCAATGACAGTGTTTCTCAATTGCTCTCCTTTTTATCTTATCCTCTTCTAATTCTTCTATATAATTTGTAAAGCACCTTGAAGTTTGAGTTTGTGCATACAAATGAAATCACCTTATGTTGCCTTAATCTGATTGTATTGTTGATTGCAGGCTAAAGAGCTATCTGCAAAATTAGTCAAATACACAAGGAGTGAATCAAACGATGGAGAAGGAAAAGAAGTAAAGAAGTGGTATTGGCCCCTGGTGAAGTGTGTGACTGTGAGGGTGCCTAACAATGATCTTCTCCAGCATGTCACACTTGTGGATCTTCCTGGAAATGGGGACCGTAACAAGAGCAGAGACAAGATGTGGAAAGGGGTAATTTGTTCACATGTAATGCTGTTTATTGTGTCTTACTCTGTTATCTGGAAACTTAACAGTGCTTTTTACAAAGCACAGATAATTGATTATTCATTATTGACTTGTTATTTTGTCCCTTCAGGTTGTTGGAAGTTGCTCTACTGTGTGGATTGTGACTGAAATGAAACGAGCAGCAGCAGAGCGTGAAGCCTGGGACATCCTGAAAAGTGCCAGTAGCCTCATCGGAAATGGTGGCGAGTGTCAGCGCATCCACTTCATCTGCACCATGTCTGATGATATTGGAGATACGGATGATCGGTAAGTGATTTAAGGTGCCAAAAGTAAAAAGCTATATATAGGTTTGGGCTTTTTGTTGTTGTTGTTATGCATCTCCTTGTAGTCAAGGACAATTTGTATCTTGTGGTTGTTTTGTGTCTCTATGTAGTTGTTTTGCATCCCTCTGTGGTCTGGAAACTGCCTCCAAAACAAGCAAAATTGCAAAACTGCACCCCCATAACATTCCCTATGATCATATTATGTTTACATGAAAAAAGATTTTAACCAGAGCGGTCGTGTGCATGTAAACACACTTACTGAGCACAGCTGACTTCCAGGTTTTGGTAACAAAAATCATCATTGCAGGATACTCTATTGTGCTGTTTTTGTATTTTCGTGTTTTTTTTTATATTTGCAGAAAATGTAGCTTAGTGTTCTCAAATAAGAAATTAGTTTCTCCATTTCTTTGTCTTTGCAGTCTAAGAAACCAACATAACACTGTATTTTTCAAGCCCTGAAGCTTCCTAAAATTTCCAAGGAAGAAACTGATATCTAACTATAAATTATTTGGAATTTATAGAAACTATGTAATATACCATTTGGTGTGAATATAGGGAAATTGAGACACTGTTCAACTGAATCACTTCCAGTTAATTAGTCAATTGAATTCATTGTGTAACCTAGACAGTCTTTTAGTCCGTGCATGGTAGGTCAGCTGAATATGAAAACACTTGATATTTGTTTGGTGTTTTAATGGAGTTGAAACTTCTCAAACACTTCCTTTTCCCCCCAAAACCGTGAGTCCAATCATTAACGTATGGATACAAACAGAGAGAGGAGATTCTCCCAAACTTGTAGATGTCTTCTTTATGTTTGCAGTGTCAAAAATGTGATCATGGTCGCAGGTTAGAAAATTGGCACCCCCAGCTCTTTTCAAGAAATTTCTCTTCTCAGTTTACATAGTGAAGTGAATGAGAGTGAATAAGAGTGAATGAGAAAAAAAGGCTCTCTCGTTATTTGGAAGCTTAGTGAGCCAAATGTGTAAGTGTTAAGTGTGATTTCATTGTCACATTTCTGTGACCATCACAAATATCCCTACATTTTGATTTAAAAAAAATCTAAAGAAGATCTTCCAACTCCTCCACACTCTAGCGATGATGTCACCACTCTAGCTCTGTCCCATAGACACCCATTATAAAATCTGAAATGTCTGAAAAACAACATGAAATGTAAACTGCGATTTCTTAAAAACTATACCAGATTTCAAAATGCTAATTTGGTCCAATAAAGTCCAGAGTCTCATGAGCCATTTAAACTTTGAATCATTTTTCGACATACAAGTATGGCAATTTGCTGTGGCTTTTAAAGAGGAGTGATTTTAAGTTGATTTACTGACAATCTCCAATCACTTTGAATGGGAAATTCTACAAATTTTTTTGCAAATTTCATTAAAAAAAAAAAAGCTGGGCAAATCGCTGGGAGAAGTCATAGCACACAATTACCAAATTTTCCGCATGTTTTGATCTATTTTTTTGCATATGTGTTGGCAACGCTGTTGGACGAGTAGTTAACTTGGCTTAGAATGAGTTCTTTCGAGGAAATTCCTTAAGAAATCAGCTACTTGTAAACTCAACACAATTAACTAAACTAAAACAGCAGTCTCTAAACTTTGTCTTTTTCCCTAAAATTTTTACCAAAACATTTTGTAGAAAATCACAGACTTTGTTACCTTTTCATATGAATGGTAGAGTTGTTGGTAAAAAGGTGTTTTATCCTGAGATGAGTGAAGACCACTCTCCAAGTTGGAATTTCAGGCTAAATTTCTCCAAATACTGTATGAGGTGTCACTTCAAAAAAATATTTTCTTTCAGTTCAAGAGATGCTGTTCGTGCTCTCATATTTCAAAACAACATGCAAGCCAAGGAAGAAGTGAACAAAGAGTTCAGAAAACTCAAGGAGTTTAAGGTGAGTTGAATAGACTAACAGAAAATGTAACACAACAATTTTCTACAACTGCAAGCCTGTTGTGAAATCAAACCCTTTTTTTCAGAAACATTTCAGTGATGAATGTTTCAAAGTCTTCACAGTGAGCTCCAAAGAGTTTCTGAAGCAAAAACGTCTGACGCCAGAGGAAACTGGTAGGTGACGTCTCATACTGTATATGAGCACTCTGTGGATAATAGAAAATGTACAACAGCTCCAACACATGTTTTGTTTTAGTTTACTTTCACCACTTTAACTAAAACAAAAATAACTAATTGAATTTTGACATTTGAATTTAAGTATGTAAGATGTAATCTGATTTTTTTTTCACAGAAATACCCAAACTTCAGGAATTTCTGCAAGAGCTCAATGACTGTCACTCAGAGACATTAAACTATGTGTCAGGAGCTCATGGGATCCTCTCTCTGATTCAAGGGGCCAGAAGTAGAGCAGGGGTAAGATCAAGTCATGCTGAGTGTCCATACAGTGCTTTTTTTCTGAGTGGCAGCGTCTCTATTCAGTTGTTCCCAATGAGGAGAGAAAGTAAAGGTGCTGTACCCAGCATCCTTTGCGGAGCTCTCTGACTTTTTTGTGCGGCCAATCCAAGCGCCTCTACTTAAAACATCTCTGAACATTTCAGAAAGGCGCTGGTGCCGTGGTACTGTCGCTCCCTGTCAGGCAACCAATCATATTTTAGATGGGGCAGGACTCTTCACCTTGGTAACCAAGAAAATGGTGGAGAAGCTTGTTCTGGCCGTGTCCATCTATCCCGAGAAACAATCACAACAAAGACAGTACAGAATTTGTGGAGGCAGGGGCCTGTTTCATAAAGTGTACTACAAAAAGTGAGGATTTGTCCTGAACCTGAATGAACTAAGCCTGTGAGAAAGTCCATTGTAAAGTCATCATACATTGTGTTCTTGGTTTTCAGGCTCATTACAATGAATCACTGGGCATTCTTTGGTCAGGAAATTACAGCTCAAAGACACTACAACTCTCACTGGGAGTCTACCTACCAAAATGAGCTATCGTCCCTGATGCTCTCTGGAATGGTTTTATTTTTCAATATATTTATTACTTCATTGTGATAATTATGAGATATATATATTTGTATTTCATTAGGCCTCCATATTTAAAATGATTAATTTTATTAAAAATGTGTTAGATAAACTACACCAATTACCAGTCATTGTTTTCCAGTCGGGTCAGTGTTACAGGAACTGTGGTTATTAATCAACAGCTCAGGCTTAGCCTGACAGTTAGCAGGCCCTGGTCCAGGTTATTTTCCTTGCACAAGTTGTCATAGTAACTAAGCTTGAACTACACTGCCTGGCCAAAAAAAAAGTCACCACCAAAAAAAAAGGTCATACACCCTAATATTTCGTTGGACCGCCTTTAGCTTTGATTACAGCACGCATTCGCTGTGGCATTGTTTCGATAAGCTTCTGCAATGTCACAAGATTTATTTCCATCCAGTGTTGCATTAATTTTTCACCAAGATCTTGCATTGATGATGGTAGAGTCTGACCACTGCGCAAAGCCTTCTCCAGCACATCCCAAAGATTCTCAATGGGGTTAAGGTCTGGACTCTGTGGTGGCCAATCCATGTGTGATCCCTGAACCAGTCTTTCACAATTTGAGCCCGATGAATCCTGGCATTGTCATCTTGGAATATGCCCGTGTCATCAGGGAAGAAAAAATCCATTGATGGAATAACCTGGTCATTCAGTATATTCAGGTAGTCAGCTGACCTCATCCTTTGAGCACATACTGTTGCTGAACCTAGACCTGACCAACTGCAGCAACCCCAGATCATAACACTGCCCCCACAGGCTTGTACAGTAGGCACTAGGCATGATGGGTGCATCACTTCATCTGCCTCTCTTCTTACCCTGATGCGCCCATCACTCTGGAACAGGGTAAATCTGGACTCATCAGACCACATGACCTTCTTCCATTGCTCCAGAGTCCAATCTTTATGCTCCCTAGCAAATTGAAGCCTTTTTTTCCGGTTAGCCTCACTGATTAGTGGTTTTCTTAAGGCTACACAGCTGTTCAGTCCCAATCCCTTGAGTTCCCTTCGCATTGTGCGTGTGGAAATGCTCTTACTTTCACTATTAAACATAGCCCTGAGTTCTACTGTTGTTTTTCTTCGATTTGATCTCACCAAACGTTTAAGTGATCGCCGATCACGATCATTGAGGATTTTTTTCCGGCCACATTTCTTCCTCGAAGACGATGGGTCCCCACTATCCTTCCAGTTTTTAATAATGCGTTGGACAGTTCTTACCCCAATTTTAGTAATTTCTGCAATCTCCTTAGATGTTTTCTCTGCTTGATGCATGCCAATGATTTGACCCTTCTCAAACAGACTAACATCTTTTCCACGACCACGGGATGTGTCTTTCGACATGGTTGTTTAGGAAATGAGAAGCAACTCATTGCACCAGTTGGGGTTAAATAAGTTGTTGCCAGCTGAAAGATAATCGCCCATGCAGTAATTATCCAATAGGAGGCTCGTACCTATTTGCTTAGTTAAATCCAGGTGGCGACTTTTTTTTTTTGGCCAGGCAGTGTATGTTGAATTTGATTTATGGAACTGAATAAATACAGTTCGGGGACCTCAGAATTGCATCTCTGCTTTTTGCAGAAGATGTGGTTCTGTTTGCTTCACCGTGACCTCCAGCATGCACTGGGGTGGTTTGCAGCTGAGTGTGAAGCAGTTGGGATGAGAGTCAGCACCTCCAAGTCTGAGGCCTTGGTTTTCTGCCGAAAACTGGTGAATTGCTCCCGGGAGCTCCGAGGGAGTTCAAGTATCTCAGGGTCTTGTTCACGAGTCAGGGTAGAATGGAGCGTGAGATGGATCGGTGGTTTAGTGCGGCTTCTGCAGTGATGTGGGCACTGTGCCGGTCTGTCGTGGTGAAGATAGAGCTGAGCCAGAAGGCGAAGCTTTCGACTTACTGGTCCATCTACGTCCCAACCCTCACCTATGGTCATGAGCTCTGGGTAGTGACCGAAAGAATGAGATTGCGGACACAAGTGACGGAAATGAGATTCCTCCGTGGGGTGGCTGGGCTCAACCATAGAGATAGGGTAAGGAGCTCAGACATTCGGAGGGAGCTCGGAGAAGAGCCGTTGCTACTTTGCGTCGAAAGGGGTCAGTTGACATGGTTCGGGCATCTGCCTCCTGGGCGCCTCCCGCTGGAAGTGTCCCGGGCACGTCCCACTGGTAGGAGGCCCCGGGGTAGACCCAGAACATACTGGAGGGATTACATACCTAGTCTGGCCTGGGAACGCCTTGGCGTCCCCCAGGAGGAGTTGGAAAGCGTTGCTGGGGAGAGGGACATCTGGGGTGCTTTGCTTGGCCTGCTGCCCCCGCGACCCGGCCGCAGATAAGGGGATGTAAATGGATGGGTGGATGAATGGAACTGAATAAATTGAAAATGAGTCAGACTAACCGAAACCAGCATGGCTTATTTGGTAAACTTGTTTTAATGGAATGGGCCCTTGATCAGCTGGGCACTGAATTTTGCTGGTGGGCGCTGTGTTTTATTAACATACACGTTTTAAGCTTGTTGTAAGCTGTGAAGTCAGTCCACGTGCTGGGAACACTTATTTGATGAAGCGCTCCCCAGCAGCCTGCAAACACTTTTCTGACAGAGAAAAACACTTTATGGACACACACCCTGATAAAATGTCTTTCATTGTCTTTGTGATTGACAGGAAATAATATTTAAATAAGTCAGCTGATGCTGCAATACTGTGCACCGAAACTGTAAAATTAATTGTGAATGTAATAATTCTAAATTACTCCGAGCATGTTTTCCTACATTGTGTTCTGTTAAAAATAAACTTTTTATATTGGTGCATATTGGACAGCATATAAGCCAATACCGATATATCTATGATAGGCTACTATTGGCAGATAAAATCATTCCGGCTCTAGTAATTAAAGGGTGGCCAATTACTCTACACAAACAGAATTTCATGAATAAATAAAGAATCAATATTGTCCTCAAAGAAAAGAAATCAGGTAGCAGTATAGTTTCACTACTTTAAATACTGAATGTGTTGTATTTGATTTCAGGCTGACAGAAACACAGATGTGTGCAGAGAGCTGGAAGAAAAGATGAAGCAGGAACTTAAAAAAATTAGACAGCCCATGCAGAAGACTTATGACACCTTTGAAAGATACCTCACTGAGGGGGTTGCAAAATCCAAAAGTTCCTGGGAAAGACTCTTGAAGTCGGTCTTACATCCTGTACGTATTTGAATCATAATCACATCAACACAACTGATTTTGGATCACATGTGTTATATCTTTAACATGATTCTGTTGTTTAATTATTTATTGTTTCAGAGAATGAAGGGTGTTGCTCTTCAGAAGATACTGAAGTGTGTAGTTCAGAATGGCGGCACTCACAAACCAAAGAACAAAAAACTAATAAACCTCAATATGAAGTTAACTTCATGCCTGACTGACAGCATTGATGAGGAATTCAAGAAGACCTTCCCGTAAGAAATGACCTCATGAAAACATAGTTGGCTATTCTTTACAATCTATGGAGACTCTGAAATTCTGCATCATACAGTTGTACAGATTATGTAATATAATGCATTAATACAAATTATATTATCAAAACACAAACTTGTCAACACTTCCTGTATGAAACATTTCAAACTGTTAACATGTTTCAGAAATGAAGCAAAATGTGGACCATTCAACGGGATCATCAACTCGTTTTCACTTGAAACAGAGAGGCTGATGAGAGAGAGGCAAGAGTACAAAGATGTCGAACTGCAACTGATATTTCTCAAGACAGAGGTAAAAGTTGACGATGGTGCCGTCTTATTCATTATTCCAACATTAAGCTGTTTGTCCAGGTCGGGGTGATGAAAGGTCAGTTATAACTGTAACACACAATGCAGGTTTCAACGCTAAGGTTTTTTTTCACTTGCCCGGTCGGGCAAGTTGGTCAGAGATCTACTTGCCCGAAGTCAGTTTTTACTTGCCCTATAAAAATTGTTTAATTTAAGCAGCTATCAAATAACAAAGACTGCAGTTATTTTTATGTTATGTAATCTTTATTCACACTGTATTTATTAATTAAAACAACATATCATGTATTGTAGCTTAATTCCTACACAAAAATGACAGTGTCAGGGCTTAAAGTGAAAAATTTGTCAATCGTTCTCCGTCTATAATTTTGCGTCCTACTTGAGCCATGCCCACCTCTATTTATTTTTCACCCCTCTCTCCAGTTCTGCTGTATTAACACCGGGTTTAATATATTTTGCTTCCATCTCTCTGCCCTGCTCTATTCTACTTCAACGCTACTTAGCTCTCTCTCTACTCTACCAGTAGACTACCACATCCACCTGTTGCACAAAACGCACACAGCAGTGTTTCCCCTAGGATGGAGTTGTAGCAGTGGAGGTGAAGCACACGCATGAAAAATCTTTTTCACATGCGTGAAACTTTTTTGTATGCTTGCAAAGCACAGCCTGCTGGGATGTTTCTATGTATCTACTGGCACCAGAAGGGCTCTTTAGGACTAAGTACATACAGTGCATGTGTGCACAGTATGAGCAGGTGAAATGTCTGTCTAGCTTACATATGAGGTGTCTCAAGATTTAGGAACATACAATTTTATTGAATATAATAAAAGTAAAAAGTCACATGACATGCTGCTGTTTTGTGCTATGACCTATTTAAGTGTTGGAAGTTGTTATTTACGTGACAACACCTGAACGCAACACAAGCTCAGCACCAGTGCTGTGCTGCGCTGCTGTGCGAGCAGCTGTTTATCTGTGTGTAACAGCAGTTTGTTGATGGTTATTTACACAGTGTCCATAACAATAACTTTGTCAGCTGACAAACTGCACCGGGCTCGGGGTCAGGTTTGGTCAGGAAAATGCGGCCCGAGCCGCTCTAGCATGCTCACCTGTGTGTGGCGGAACTCCGCCATGCGCAATACAGAGAGCAGAGGAGAACTGTTATCGCGTGACCATGTAGAGACAGAAATGACACAATGACATAACACCATAAATAGTATATTGTTATGTTATTATATTAAGCGTCCGTCACGCAAAATAATATTAATGGGGGCTGTGGGCAGGACATTGTTACACAGCGTGTGCCTGTGATTTCAGGCAGAGAGACAGCTGCATCAGAGCACATTTTAAAATACATTTATTTTATCAATTAGTTATTAATTTTTACTATTTTTAGCAACCTGCCCTATCGGGCAAGTGGGTTGTTCGTTTACATGCCCGACCTTGAGTTTTACTTGCCCTGGGCAATCAGGCAATCCTTATTGTTGAGCCCTGCAATGTTACTTTTAATTCCTTTCCTGTATTAACAAATGAAATGAAATGAAAGGCACGTATGTAATGATGCTGTTTAATAGTCACCATCCTGTATAATGTCTCCTGACCTACATAATGATGTGATCATTCAATGACTTGTTTTTGCATTTTGTGTGGACCCCTGGGAGAGTAGTTGTTACTGTGGTAACAACTAATGGGGATCCTGAATAAAGAATAAAGAATCTGTATAATTTGTGGTCTCTCTAAGGAAGAAAAAATGAAGACAAAACTCAACAAAATCATCCGGAAGCAAAAGAAAACCATCTACAAGAGTCTGATGGAGACAATCAAGGACAACATGCAAGAATGCTATGAAAGTAAGATAGTAGACCATGACATATACAACCTGACACAATATTACTACATATCTACATTTAATATGATTGTGCTGAAAAATGTAATTGATGTAATTTAATTGTTTTATTTTAGAAGCAGCAGAAATTAGAGGAGGAGGCTCGCTGAAAAACATGAGGAGCACTATTGAGAACCATGTACGAGATTCAAAGGACATCATGTTTCAGAGGGCGAAAAATGTTATGTTGGAGCAGCTGGAAAACTTGATGGTTTGTCACATTTTATAATACCTCATATAATTAATCAAACATGTGCTGTACATCTTTATCTTTGTCCACAATTGTCATCTTTTACATGAAGGCTTGTTCAATATTCAAGTTAAAAGTCTGAAAGCTGCTTTTGCTACTAAAACACTACAGGGACTTTCACAAACATTCAACTATTGTTATTTATCTGAGACAGAAACATACAAAAGATTATGTAGTTAATATAGCTGCATTTGTATTTGTATTTGTATTTGCATTTGCATTTGTGGTGCCTCCTGGTGGTCATTTTGAATAGAACTTTCAGGGTATGTTTCAGGTACTTAAGTTGACATATTCTACAAGTTTTATGATGATCAGCCCAAGTGTTCTTGAGGTTAGGTCTATTTACGTACGTACTGAGCTACGCCCCTTTTGAAGTTCACTGGTCAGTATCTTCTAAACAATCAGATATCAGAAGATTTTGATAACTCTTGATGAACTTGGTCTGATGATGATCCACAGAAAATTTGGTACAAATCAGACCCATGGTTTAGGAGGAGATGTCAAAAATGTGTTTTTCTGGTACCCCCCTTGGAGCAATTTCAAAATAAATTTACTCACTGGCTTCAACATTATTATTTAACATATCCTGCAAGTTTTGTAATGATTGGACTAAAAGCAATTTCGATTTATAGCCTGATTCATGTTATGTCACGCCCATTTTTTTTTTGCATTTGTGTGCCCCCTAGTGTTTGATTTAAATTCAACTTTCAGGTTATGTTACTGGAACCTCTTTAGGCAATTCCTGCAAGTTTTGTGTTGACTGGCTCATTGGTTATGGAGTTAAGTCTACACTGCTCAAAAGAATTAAGGGATCACTTAAATCACACGTCAGATCTTGATGAATGAATTATACAAGTTGAAAATCTTTGCTGATGTACACTGTATAATTTGTTGAGAACAAAATGACATAACAGTCAATGGAAAACAAAATCGTCAACCCTTGCATGCATGCCTGTATGGACTCCTGACAACGTCTAGGCATGCTCCTGATGAGCTGGCAAATGGTGTTCTTGGACATCTCTTCCCAGACCTGGATCAAGGCATCACTGAGCTCCTTGACAGTCTGTGGTGGTAGTTGGTGGTGTCAGATGCATGGATACATAACATCCCATAGGTGCTCCATTGGATTTATGTCAATGGCATCAGTGCCTTCGTCATCCAGGAACTGTCTAAACACTCTGGCCACATGAGGCCAGGCACTGTGCTGCACCAGGAGGAACCCAGGGCCCAATGCACCAGCGAGAAATTTGACAATCGCTCTGAGGATTTCATCCTGGTACCTGGCTGTGACATGGAAGTTTGTGTGACCCTCCTAAAATATGCCTCCCCAGACCATCACTGACCCAACACCCATCCGGTCATGCTGGATGATATTACAGGCACCATTACGTTCACTACTGCGTCTCCAGACTCTTTCACACCTGTCACATGTGCTCAGTGCTAACCTACTTTCATCTGTGAAACGAACGGGGCCCCAATGGCGGACCTGACAACTCTGGTGTTCTCTGGCGAATAGCAGTTGTGTTGCACAGTGCTGGGCTGTAAACACAGGTCCCACTAGAGGATGTCAGGCCCTCATGCCACCCTCATGGAGTCTGTTTCTGACAGTGTGGTAAAAAAACATGCACACCAGTAGCCTGCTGGAGGTCATTTTGTAGGGCTCTGGCAGTGTTCCTCCTGTTCCTCCTCACACAAAGGAGCAGATACCGGTCCTGCTGCTGGCTTGATGCCCTTCTGCGGCCCTGTCCAGCTCTCCTTGTGTGATGGCCAGTCTCCTGATATCTCCTCCATGTTCTTGCGACTGTGCTGGGAGACACAGCAAACCTTCTTGTTACCGCACATGTGGATGTGCCATCCTGGAGGAGCTGGACCACTTGTGCAACCCGATTGGGCTGCAGGTACCGCCTCATGCTACCAGTAGTGATAAGGACACTAGCAGAACACAAAACTAGAGAAGAATCAGTCAGGAAGGATAAAGAGAGAGCAACTGTCTGTGGCCACCGCATGTAAAACCATTCCCTTTTTGGAGGTCGTCTTGCTTTTGCACCTGTTGTCAGGTGCAATATTTGCACCAGAGAAGGTGAAACTAATTCACAATCACTTGTGCTTCCTAAATGGACAGATTGATATCCCTGAAGTTTAACTGACTTTGTGTTATACTGTGACCATTAAGTGTTAGCTTAATTTTTTTTGAGCAGTGTATTTTTGTGCTGAGTCATGTCCCCTATAAGGTTCATTGTGTCATTATCTTCAAAACACCATGAGATATCAAGAAGCTTTTGGAGAACTTTTGACAGGCTTGGTCTAGCGATCATTCATAGAAAATGTGGTACAAATTGGACCAACAGGTTTACAAGGAGATGTCAAAAAATGTGTTTTTCAAAAAATTCAAAATGACTAAAAATCTTACCTGCTGACTCTAATAGGGTTTGAGGATTTTTTTTAGGACACACTGAGCTGGACTTGTGAATCGCATTTCAAGCCAATCCCACTTACGATGTATGAGTAACAACTATTGAAGTTAACCTTTAATTACAGTGCCCCCATCAGGCTGCTTGGAGTTATATTTCTTAGGCAGCAATTGCACACAACGTCCAATCATTGGAGAAAATTTAAGTGGTCTACGATGCACCATCTCACAGAAATTTGCAACAACAAAAAAATATTCTTAAGAAAAATCATAATAATAATAACATGATACAGAAACAATAAGGTTTTAGCCCTTTGAGTTTAAACCCCCCATTAGCCAATATGCCCAGTCTGAGCTGCTCTCTGAACACACATCTAAACAGTTCATTCATGTTAGATTTAGTTCATCTTGAACACAATATTTGGCTGTGTGAGTGAAGAGTGATGAGGAATTTGTTAATTTAGGTGCTGATCCTGAGGGAAGTGGAGAACACAATGCAGGAATCAATCGAGCTGTCACTCAATACAGATGGTGACTCAGTCCCAGGTAAATGGACAATGCGCTCTCATCCCAACTTGTCAAATACCTCCGTTTTGTCAGTGGATCAAAACGTCAAAATATGACGTGCTAGGTAGCCTCCTGTGTCGGTTTTGGACGTTCACAGACAGCGTCTTATTTGACCCTTATTACTTACATTATGTCTTTTTAAAATACATTTCCATTTTCTCAGGAAAATGTACAGCTCATGTCTCCTCATAACATGCGTACAGTCTTTTTCAAAATAAACTTAATAGTTAAACACCTCGCTTTTGGTTTATTTCCTTAGGTTTAGGCAAAAAAAGTCCCTGGTTAGGTTTAGACAACAAAAGCATGTAGTTAGGTTTAGAAAAAACATGATGGTTTGGCCTCAAATAAGTATAGTTCTTCCTCATGTAGGGTCGCATCACATGAAATACATCATGTGACATATGTCACTGCTCTTGCATGCTATGTATACCTGCAACTATGTTTTTAATAACTCCACTGAGTTTTGGTTTCACACGGACAGTGAACTACCAGGGGTCCGTTTCACAAAGCAGGTTTAGTGAAAACTCTGAAATGAAGGAAACTCTGGGTTTTCCGTTTCAGAAAGAGAGGTAACTAAAGCTTGGTGTCAGTTACTATGGCAACTGACTCTGTGAACCTAACCTGGTCGGGAGCAGGTTTTCTTCAATGAACCTTGAGTTTCTAGCTGTCTCCTCCCTCTTACGCCACACACGCAGTGTGATTCATTCATTCATTCATTCGTTTAGCGTCGTGCAGGTTTCAGTGAGTTTGATCATCTGTCCTCAAGGTAAAGTTGGATCCTAAAGTGTGTTCTAATTCTAAATCTACTTTTTTCGACCATGGCATGTCCGTTCTTTGAGGACCCTGTGGACGAAGAGGTAGTGTTACTGAGGAGGAAGTTAGGCATTTGTCTGGAGATTATTCACAGGCCCAGAATTGACGTATTATCATTTCCAGAACATTTTCTTTTTTAACGGTACCATTTCACATCACAGTCCATCATTTATATCCATAACTTCATCCGCGTGACATAACCAATGTCACCAACCGTGGACATGCACTTTCATCTACCCAGATTCTTTGTGTTGCTCTTCGTTTTTTTGCAAACGGGAGTTTTCTGTGTAATATCTTTACTGTTTAAAATCACAATCACGACCACCCAGAGCAGTCAAATAAACGGAAAGCCCTTCAGTGGTAGCTGGGAATACATAAGGATGACATTATACAGTTGCACATGAATTCCACTGAATTAACCTCTGGCGATGTTTTTATATTTCATCTTGAGCTGCTTCCATGTTCCTTTTTCACCGGAATTCACCGCAGCTCTTTATACTGCGGCAGTTGCCAGCAGCATCAGAAATTGCCGCCGCCCAGTGCGTATCATACCTTAACAAAAGGTGCCTCTATATGTCTGTATCTGTCGCCGAAGTCACTGACAAAGTGGTGGTATTTGACGAGTTGGGAGTGAGAACAGACTGAAATGGAACATTTAAATTGAAAATATTTAATTGAAATGAATAAGTCACCACAGGTCCAATCATTTAATAATTGATAGTGCACTGGTGAACAATATGTTGTTTTTTATTTTTGTAGATGTTTCAGATGAGCTCCAGATGGTGAAGAAGTACTGTGATGAACTGAAGGAAAACTCAGTTGAAGAACCACCACTATATATGAGGTAAAACTGTTGTTAAAACGTCCACATAATTCTTTGACTATGAACTGTTCTGAATAATGCTAACAATGCTTTTAATTATACTAGTGCTGATCCACCTGTCCCAGCAACCCATTCATGACGTGTGCATAGGTAAGTTTTAGTGAAACTGATGATCAAAGTCGATGATGGGAGAGATGATATGACAGCCCTGCTGTAATTCATTACTGTTCAATGTCACAACTTCACTGTTTGTTTCTCTGGTGGACGTTTCAGGTTTGCTCAGTGGAGAGAATCAGCAGATGCCTGATCACCCACTGAAGGTCCCTGTGGGCACACCGATCCCTCAGAGACATGACACCTCTGGATTTGATCTCAACCATTTTTGTCAAGTTATTGTATCTGTAGGAGGAATAGCCTTCTACACTCCTCCAGAACCTTCTAAGTAAATGGACAGAGTGAGTGGGCCATTCTGAGGGTCAAATGTTTACGCCTCTGCCCCCAGCCTCACCTCATTCTTGAGGAACTCTTTCACCGTCATCCTGGCATCAAGAGTGGTAAAGGTGTGAATTGGAAACCCTCCAGATCATAGCTGCTGACTTTTAAGTTCACCACATGCTCTCCCCTTTTTGTCATCTCTATGGGAACCACACCAGCTATATCTAATTCACAACCTGGTGAAGAGGAGAAACAGATGTGGGGGTCGTAAATTCAGTATGCATTCCTGAGCAGAAACCAAGTTTCTCTTGTAACCAAATGGAAATGTCGCTTGAAAGTAAAACTATACATTTTATCCATGTTCTAACATTGTAACTGTGCATAATCCTTTTTGTTAGTTGAATGATTTTTTTCCACTCTTGTAGGTCATAGTATGAGTGAGTTATAGTTTCATGTGTTTAATCCCTCATTTTACATGGAGTCATACTGCCATCTTGTGACGATAGTTAAGAAGGGTTCCCGTAAGGAATCCCATATTTTGAGTTGAAATATATTTGGATTGATTAATCAACTTGTCTTTATTAATATGTGCTTTCTCATTTAGTATGTTGATACAATTGCAGACTAGTTTGTAGTGTTGGTGCACGAAACATTTATACTTGTGTTCCGCTGATATATGCTTTATAATAATCATATTGAATTTAATTTGATGTTGAGCCGATTTTGACCATAATGGGAAGAGTATGTGTCTATCACGCCTAACGTGTTAAAGTGGGTTAGGGTTAGGATCGAATTTATTTTAAACTTTTAAGTTTTAAGTCTGTCCTGAGTTTTCTTTCTTTTTGTCTGTGCCTTCAGTAACATTATAACCTGAAGCGACGAAGCCAGCCGATTGCAACATTTTTATATGCATTGATAATAACTGATAATTATATCGATTGTTTTCAACCTTATTATAAGCGAGTAGCCACAGCTAAATAGATAAGCTACTGCAACTCCATCAAAGGTTCACCCCAAAAGCTGCCAGAGCTGCAAAATACCTGAATTCGCTCTAGCAGCGCCACTGGTGAAATATTTGTGGCAGCGAAAACAGCTCAAGTCGCTCGTGACGTCAAATTCTGAACATTCCATTATGCTTCTTAATTTAAATGAGCCGCAAAGCAGGTTACGGGCTGGAGCACAGAAATGTAACTTTGTGCATTTGCCTGAGTACAGAAACTTTCACGTTTGGACAATGAAAACAGAATAAAGTCTAAATAGGTCTGACATTAAACATTAAACACACACAGCCTGTGTTGCGTTCAGGCGTTGTCACGTAAATAACAAATTCCAGTACTTGAATACACCGTAGCACAACACAGCAGCGTGTCAAGTGGGCCAAACCCGAACTGAATATGAGCATATTTAATTTGTTATTCCCCCCAAAGCTGTAAACCTAGGGGAAACACTGTAAGTGGTTTGGGTTCGAGTGCCTACAGTGCGATTAGTGAAACTGGTGGTAAGGAGAGCAAATTAATTGCACTCCCGCTAATAACAAGCGTTCCAGAACACAAAGAAATTGTATAAGCACGTGCGCTTGTCCACACTTGTGTATCGATTCAACATGGAAGAAGACACTCTTGTAATTTGTGCTGCTGTGTGGTACCTACGTGGATGTAGCCGCCGTTGGCTCTGGGTTCACGATATCCTGCGGGGCCGTGAACAGCACAGGGAATATCATCGGCTGGTGCGGGAGCTGTGGCTGGATGGGAAGAGGTTCCAGCGCTACTTCAGGCTGAACATAGATCAGTTTGACAGCTTGCTGCTTGTTTTGAAGTAGGAACGAATGTGTGGTAGGAACTAAAAGCTTCCAAGGATGTTCTCTGGGTTCCACACAAGTGATGGACATCTACATTCCGACTGGTTGCTGGTCATTTGCAGTTCAAACGCGTCATAGCTAATTTGCATAAAGTTAACCAGTCTTCAACTTTCATTTGCAGCTCACTCCGCCAAACCGCCACTGCCCATCGCTTTTGCAGCTCAAAGCGCCTCTAGTCGTCACGTCCATTGAAAATGAATTAGACATGTCGCCTTTGCAGCTCTAGCAGCTTTTGGTGTGAACGTACAGTAAGAGAACCAACGTTTGAGCGCCCAACCGCTCCTCCACCACTGTGTTCCAGCCGATTTCATTCTGCTGGGAAGTCCGGGAGCTGCAAAGTGACAATCCGGTGTCCTTAGAGAAACATCAGCCGGAGCCAACTCTGCTCAAAGTAGCCACTATCGCCAAACTAAATAACTGACAAAAGTGTTACCTCTTGTTTTAATCCATTTATACATACTGTTTATTTTGTGTTATTTCATATCATCCTCATTTACTACTCATTTACTCAGTTGTTAAACATTTAGCCCTAAATAAATCTTCATTTCTCGCCAAGTCCTTGTCTGTGGATATTTCTTTTGAGCAGGAACTAAGATCACTGTATAGAGAATTCATAACTCAGATACTGAGATTGAATCATTATTGATAAGTGTACTGTTTTTCTTTAACATTCACATGCCATCAGGTGGCAGTAATATTAATTGCTCAACAGGCTCAATAAAGATGAGTTTCTTTCTTAAGATTAATGGTAATGGCAGGTAGGCTGTGTGTTATGCTAATATATGTTAGCAAAGTACCTCTGACCGATGCAAGAAAAAAAGAACATGGGGACACAAAAACACTGTAAATAGTAGGGGTGGGAATCTCTAGGCACCACACGATTTGATTCAATTCAGATTCTGAGGGCAATGATTTCGATTATGAAACAATTCTCGATTCTAAAATGAGCCAATATGAAAATTTACACTAGATACTGAAAAACATTTTTGTAATAAAGCTGGGAATACATATCCAGTGCATACAAACTGTATTACTTACTGTGGTTGAGATGACTTCACTCCACCTGTCTCCTCTGGTCCATCCTCCTCATCCACAAATCTCAACGTGACTCTCATGTCCCTCGTCGACCTCCTCGACTTTTCTCCTCCAGTATTTACAAAACTATAACTGACTATCTATAAACTATAAAAACACGAACTATTGTAAAAAAAAAAAAAAAAAAAAAAAAAAAAAAAAATGACGAACGATGGCAAAACTACGAACTATGGTGAAAACACGACGAAAACACGGTATAAAAAAACTCAAAAGCTCTCGAAAAACCACAAATACTATTATTTACAACACTAAATATTATTTACAAAGAAAACGCCACCCAAACTCACCAAAACTCCGCTAAAACACCGCTAAATCACGCCAAATCACGCCAACTTGTTCTCTCCTCGTCAGTTGTCACTCTCCTCCTGCTGTGCTCACTTCCCTCCCCTCCTCCACAGGTAATGACGTCACTACCGTAATGTCCGCTTCTCAGAATCCGTTGGAATAACGTCGATAGAGTGAATGGTCGAGGAGTTACGGTAATTAGAAAAATATAAAAATAAAATTTATATCGATTATGAGTTTTCCAAATCGATGCTCGCATCGTTCAAGACAGAATCCCGATGAATCTAAAAATCGATTTTTTTCCCCCCACCCCTAATAATCATGATGTTAACTATTATGAAGAAGGCAAAACGACACAAAGTGAAGCTTCCGATCTCAACAAAAAAGGGAGAAATAGGATGAAAACACTATCAGTCAACATAGCTCCTGCACTGCTGGGTATGTGTCCCAGTAAGTAACATCTATCTATGTACTGAATACAGACCATACCGACCTCACCTGTGCACTGTGCCCAGGAACGTCCTGAAAGATGAAAATACCAAAACTAAGACTGAATGATACTAATACTGACCAGACTGCATCATGAGATCTTAAACTGTCATTTACTCCCCTGTGTGTCTTGTTGAGTCAAGCCAGTTTCACTGTGAATATCTTTCCATTTTTATCATGAATCAGACTCAGTCCAGAAAATTCCAATAATTTAAGAATTTATTCTGGTCATAGAAAACATGACAATTTGCCATTTAAAAAAAAAGAAATCAAAAGAGAGCATACAGCAATGTTACACACCATCAACACACTGAATAATACTGACGCAGACGTATAAAGCCAGTGTGGAATCGCAGAGAACAAGTGGGTGTACCAGTTCCTGAACATGAGGTTAGATGATATAAATAGATATAAATAAATATTATTTTATTCAGAGTCTGACCCTTCTTCTTGACGTGGGCAGTGGACATTAAGGGAAAACTTAAGGGAATCTGGCATACATTTTAAATGGTCTTAATAATTTTGTTTTATTCAGAGGAAACTCCACACTGAGTGTCTGCTGTGCATCTCCTGTTATATGAAGCTACGTTAGTGTAACAGCGTGCCCGTGTGTAAACATTTATTTATTTTAATGTGGCACTGATTTAATCCAAATGTTAAACAGACTGAAATGTCTCAGGTTACTGTAAACTCAGCAGCATTTAATAAAGAAACAGCACAAACAGGTACTCAAAGCCCTTCAACAAAACCTTCTGATTTATGAATTATACTCACTTAAATACTTTTTTTAAAATGTAAACTACATTATGTGACTGTCAGCATGAAACTGATGTTTGTAAATTCACTTACAGCTATAAGCACTAGATGTTAATGAACACATGAATATATGCATGCTAAAATGTCACAGATAGCAAAGGCATAGCTCTTAGGCACAGATAAAAATGGTGACTCACTTCACTTGAACTCTGACCTTCTTCTAGCTTGTATTTAAGTACAAATGCTTGTTTTTTTCTTTAAAATGTCAAATGTACCTACCTTGTCATTAAGCAGTTGACACACAGTATCAAGCTACAAGTAAGTTTTGTGGATAACAATCAGTTGTTGCCACTAAATAAATTCAGCAAGCTTCAACAGTCTAAAACAAAGGCATTGTGATGATGTGTATCAGTGAGCTTAAGTGTGGTAGAGAATACAATCATTTAAATTTCAGAAGGTAGATTAGACAATCGTATTAGCAGCGCTGACCGGAGTTGCAAGTTTTTTATTCAAAGACTAAAAATTCAAGTTGGCAGGTCAGGGGATGTTGAGTCACCTGTTAACCCAGAGAGTGCTGCTTCTTCAGGCTGTCAGAGCGCCTCACTCTCTCCTCTGGCGTCTTTCTGTACCAGCTCCTGTGAGGAAACAGCCGCTGTTATACTGTGCTGACTTTAAAGTCGTCGGTGCAAGATAGGAACATTTTCTCAGGAGTGGAGTGAGGAATGAGGAATCTCCAACAGGGCTCAACAACCAGGATTGCCTGATTGCTCGGGGCGAGGAAAAAGCAACATCAGACTGGTAAATTGTGAAGTGGTAAAACACAATTATACAACAAGTAGATCTGATCAGGCAACCTGATTGGTCAACTAGACATTTAGAACGTGATCAAATCAGCATGACAGCACTAAAAATATTACTCTGCCATCTACATGACAACATTGTAACTTTACAGAGCTGCAGCAAAAACCAGTAGGTTACAATAAAGATGCAAAATGGATCTCTTTGTTGTTAACTTTTATTTAAATCATCTTTCTTTAATAAAAATAATTTATTGTGCTGTCAGATTGTTGCTAGATTGCTGCATTAATACAGGAGCAGAAAACTACAAGCAAACAGTTTGGTGACCACACAGACAGAAACATATTGTAAATTTTAGAAATGATGACATCTGTGTTTTTCAATAAAGTCAGAAAAGGTAACACAACAGATGTTTCAGGAGACATCTTAGTTATAACAATATTGACTTAATAAGGCTGTTTTGTGTTTGTATCTGTGGTTTTATTTAGTTTGGGAAGTCCCACGATCCAAAGCATTTAAGTTAGCTCCACATCGGAACCCATCAGCTATTGTCTAATGACGATAAAAAAGTATTTTGAGCTGATCTGGTGTAGCTGGCAGATGGCTTAGTCAACACTTCCTCCTCTGTGTACTGGTAATTTCGGCTAATCTCTATGAGCAGAAATTAGCATATCAATCAATCAATCAATCAAACTTTATTTGTATAGCACTTTTCATACATTAAAAATGCAGCACAAAGTGCTTCACAGAATAAAAACAAACAAAAACAATACATACATATTGAAAACCCACCCCTCCCACCCCCACATATGAACACACACACACACACACACACACACACACACACACACACACACAGTCAATATAGTCAATAACATGGCTGGGCACTGAGGAACCAGGTGAGGAAAGAACCACCTATGGGGAGCCATCCACACTGAGAGGCGCCACAGCCAACGGCCACAGGGAGCGCCGCCACAGAGACCATCCCGACCCAGACAGACCGGGGTGGACTCCACACATGGTGCGGAGCCCCCCAGTCCTCTGGGCCTGAGGGATCTCCAGGGCGACGTCCCCGCGGGCAGACCGGACACACCTCTCAGTGTGGAGGCCCCCCATGAGGAAACACTGGAGCTAAAAACTAAAAGACTAAAAGACTAAAAGGCAATATGATAAGATAAAACAAGTATGAGATAAAATAATGATAAAATGCATAAAAATGTAAGATTAGGAAAAATTAAAGATTTAAAGATTAAAATAATATTATTAATAATAAAAAAATAAATAAATGAAGATTTAGAAACTAAAATGCATAAAGATTTTAAAATAAATCATTTAAAAGCATTAGAAAGTAAAAAAATATATATAATAGAAGAATTAAAAGAGCAAAAGAAATCAGTTAAAAGCTAAATTAAAAAGGTGAGTCTTGAGCCTCTTTTTAAAAACATCAACAGTCTCTGCAGTCCTGATGCTCTCCGGCAGGCTGTTCCATAAGTGAGGGCCATAATGGCTGAATGCAGCCTCCCCGTGGGTTTTTATTCTAACTCTTGGAACAATTAAAAGGCCGGTGCCGGAGGACCTCAGGATCCACGAGGGTTGATATGGTAAAAGCAGGTCAGACAAATAAGATGGCCCAAGACTGTTAAGACATTTAAAAACTAATAAAAGAACTCTGAAGAAATATGAATGGAGATATATTTTTAAGAATGTAATATAAAGTTAACTCAGCGTCAATGGGCTCTGACGTTGCATTTTGACTAATGAATTTTGCCTCTTCAAACTGACTGTTAACCTGCTGTTCAATGTGATTGGTCAATACTACTTGGACTATGGAAACCAGAACACTGGTACTCAAGTTTTGTCCTGTTGCCTACAGGCACACACACACACACACACACACACACGGAGAATCTGTTTATAGAGATTAACGTTAGCTCAAGTTGGCTGGCGGACTCATAAGGGACGAGGAATCATCTCTGCTGCTACGTTGTTACTAGGAATCATCACGTAGGAGTCCACTGACTTGACTGACTGTTTCTCAGTTTTTAGTCAGGCCCCATTAATTTCCATGGAAACTGAGATAACACTCCCAACATACTTCGTTCATAACCGTTGCATAATCGCAATGCTACACTCGAAGGTTAGCTAAAAGGGTTATCTTTTCCAGAGCTGATGATGGAAGTAGCTATGCAGAGAGTTATCTCGCTTTCTTCTCATCTCTGTTGAGAGTTGCACATGCACAATACTCATCGGGCACTCAAGAAAAAACAATAGCGTCAGGTAAAGACAACGTTTATGAGCTATAGTGCAAGTGAGCATTTTAATAATCCTGGAAACAGGAATTTAGTTGGGTCGGGTGGTGCTGGAGAATGTGGGTGGAAACTCCAACTATGTATGGCGCAATTTGCTGCAAGATGAGAGCAAGGCGGATAAAACATGGTTACCCTGTGTCCTTGTTCTGATTCATTTACTTAAATAAAGATTAAACATAACATGACAACCACCTATAAATAAAACAATTTGTGTCGGGACAAGTAAAAACTGGGCAAGTAGATTTCTCTTGAACCCTGTCCAAATAAATGACAGTTTATGTGATATATGGTAAGAAGTTAAGGCACTTGGCATTCATGGTGAAATAAAACTCACCCCTGGCGGCTGAGCTGGCCTTGGACAGGAGAATTTTGGCCTTGGCTTGGCTTCAGGACTCTGGAAAAAGGAGAAAAGGATGTATTTAGAGAGCAGATTTTCTGAAAATGCAGTTTAATACATAAAACCGGACACTATAAAGCACCTGTTGGTGGTGGGGCTCTTTGGCTTCTGCTGCATCTTTCTAGCCTGTGCTGGGGATTCACCAACCCTGCAGAGTGTCACATACACACAATAAAAAACATTAACATCTAAAACCAGATCCTATCTGCATTGTGAGGCGGTGTCACTCTCTCCCAACTTACCTCTTTTTCCTGTCCAGAGACCTCTGTGTGGCGGCAGACAGAACCACCCTCTCCTTGGGGTTCTTGGCTTTCTCCTGCAGGTTCGACACAGTCAGCAAAGAACGTAGTTGAAGATAAAAGTACTGCCACTGACAGCTTCAGATGAGGCATGTTATGAGGTTGAGCTGTAAGTCACTTTGTAAATCTGGTAATCAAGCTGCTATATAAAAACAGCTCATAACTATATGTTTTTAAAGTGCCACATGTTATCAGCAGGTCGACCAATTATAATTAATCTAAACACATGTAGCTGGCAGACAAACATTAACAAATCATGTATATGTTGATATGTATCATGTTAACTTTCCTTCAGGCCTTCCTTTAAAAGAGAAGCAGCAAATGTCAACTTCTTCTGATTAAACATGGCTACGTAGTTGATTGATGTTCAGGTTACCATGTCTCGTAGCTTCCTCTCTGCTCGGAGCTCCCTGTCCTGCTGCAGCAGTGCTAATCGATCCCTCAGAGGCATTTCAAAGAAGACGTCATGGATGTCGTAAAGGGCTGCACGTAACTGAGGGACAGAGGACACACGCATGAACATAAAGAAGGATGGACCTCTGCTGTCTGCAGACAGTAACTACACATTAGTACCTGAGCTTTAACTCTCTCCTGCAGGGATCGATCTTGTGCTGAGCAGGGGCCTCTCTTCTGTGGAGCCTCAGTCTGGAATGAACGGATGAAATCCTGCGTATCCTAAACACACATAAACACAGTGCACATTCAGATATATACAGTTTTTCCCACAGTCACAAACATGACGATCCATTTATTGTTTGTTTTTTTTAATTGGTTGGTTTTAAGTGTGCGTTTTTTGTGTGTTTGTGAGGGTGTTGTCTCACCGTGACCGTCTGCCGCAGGTGTTTGACCTTCTCTGTTTTCAACAGTCTGCGAGTGAGGAAGCCGCGAATGATGGCGCCAATTCGACAGAATGCTCTCTGCTGCTCTGCTGTCAGAACCTGGACAACACAAGGACACGAGAAGATGGGAATGTGAGGATAGAAAGACAGAGATAGTTTCAGAAATAAATGTTCATCTATTGTGAAAACAAAAAGGAGTTAGTTACACATAGTTGGATGTGGGATGGGAATCATATAAGGCTGGATGGAAGATATGTACGGCTCAGTTATGGAACTGGTTACTTTATATGGATGAAAGTCAGATGACAAGGCTAATATTTATCTGAGATGAAGAAATGAATGGTTCTTGGTCTCAAGATATGTCTGTCCAGACTCTTATGAAGCCATGACAGTGGACAATCCTTTAAATATGAATGTTTCTGCAAAAAAAGCTACAAATTCTAAAACATGGATGCTTCAAACACATCTTCAACCTGGCAGTACAGAAGATCTACACAAGCAGCACAATCAGTAACCACTGTCTTTATCCACCAGAATCTTATCAGTTTGTTTGTGCCAAATTTAAAGATGCAGTCACATTTTCTTGTCTATTTGGGCATACCCACCAGACTTAGCCTCGCTCGGGGTTTGCTAACTGCCCATGTGGGCCCCCACAGAAAGACAGGAGGCTGGACAAAGGGAGATGATACGCTGGAAGAGACAGGACTGGGAAAACCTGCAGAAAGAAACAGATACTTGCAATTTAGGTGTTTGACGTCTGTTTTCAGCGGTCTGCATGTGAAGAAGCCACAAGTGATAACGCCAGTTTATAAATGAAGAGTTTTCCTGTGCAGTAAAAACCTCTGGCTCAATTTCTCCAGAGTTAATGAACTACAATACTCTTCTGTCTGTGCAGTTTTTTTGTCATCCGCACTCATACAAACTCCAACACAGTAATAAGTGAGCATGGTGGTACCTATATTGTGTCCAGGTGATCGCTCAGATGGTGTGTGAGCAGGGCTTAGTCCCGGGCAGGACGGGCTCACAACAGGACGGCTGTCACTCACAGACATACAGTTCCACCCACAAGCATCCCCACTCAAAGGCCGCACACAGCCCTGCTCCTTCAGTCTTCTCTCTGTCTCCTCCAGCTCCTAACACACACACACACACACACACACACACACACTCATCAGTAGTGCATTCTAACTAAACAACAAAATACAGGTTTTGTTGTTGCTTTCCAGCACAAAAAAACTCAACACATTTTTGTTTATCTGCTATTTATATGTGTGATTCCATGTGCTGACCAGACGGAGGCGCTGTTGCTCTTTCTCCTGCTCAGCCAGGAGCAGAGACATCTGCAAGGCGTGCTCCTCCTCCAGACGTCTTTGCATGTCCTCCAGTGCCTGTGCTCGCCACTGGGTCTCTTCTGTTGATGTACACAAAGAAATATATGTAAAATCATCTCTTTTACCTTTTAAAAGTTTCCCTGTCTCTCCAGCTTACAATGTTTAACCTAAATGCTGCAGTGGGAGAGACAGTGATCACAGTGGAAATGACACAGTTTAACTCAGGGATTTTTGTAGATACAGTGTGCATTACAGGTTACTGCATTACTGTGCGAGAGAGTCTCACCTGTCTTGCTGGCCTGTGCCTCAGCTGCATTTCTGAGGACAGTTGGTGTGATCCTTACATTGTTTGTCCCCTGAGGCTCATCAGGCTCCATCCTGAGTGTGACCTGGGCCAGGTCAGGAGTCATGCGGGGCCTCAGCAGAGATGTTGAGGGATTATCTACCTCATACGACTGGTTTAAGGGGGCTGCAGGGGTGCGCCAACTTGGAGCCACACATGTAACTCCTGCCATGAAGCGAGGAACCCGTTCCTGGCTGCGGTCTATGTGCTCAACACCAGAGTGGTAGCTATGCAGCTGGCTGTCCAAGGTGTGGCAACGCCGGCGAAATCCTGCAGCCAGATGGTCATGGTGTCCCTTCCCGTGCCCTGAGGTACTAACAGGGCTACAGGTCTCCTGCACTGGACTGGTGCCACAGTGGCTGGATCGACGACTGCCACTCATGCTAACACCACCACCACTTTCACTCCCCACAGAGCCCCGAGGACTGGGGGACTTCAAGACCCCTGAGAGAGCTTCTCCCAGATCTGCCATGCCAGCACCTTCCCCTGACCTTCCTGGGCTTCGAGGGATAAGATCTGCTGGGCCGATGGGAAACGAAATGTGGATGTTCCCTGTAGAAACTGGGCGTGGTCTGCGCCTCTGTGCACGGGGACTGACGCTAAACTCTGGACTGGGGAGACGAGCAAACCGGTCAGGTAGACTGGGTGAGAGGCAGCCAGACTGCTGGGGACTGGGACTGTACAGAGTCTGATGCTGAATTTGGGTCTGAGGGGGGCCAACAGGGCTATGGTGCAGACTGAATCCAAACTCAACGCCCGTGTCCCCCATGGGACTGCAGCTCTTGTTGTCCTTGTCAGAGACAGTCTCTGGCGGGGGAGTCCTGGTGACTGTCTGGACAACTTTTGACCCCTGCTGACTCTGCTCTCTCTTCACATATTCTCTTGATCTTTTAAGGAGGCTGTCCAAACTCATGTCATCCTCCTCCTCCTCCTCTTCCTCCTCACTCTTCCCTTCCCCTTCCACCATCTCTTCTTCTACTGCCTTGAAGCCATTGAGGATAGGGATCTCAGAGCACGGAGGAGCAGGCTGATCACTTGTCTGAAGCCCAAATCCAGGGTCTCTGGGAAGTCCAGGAGAGTCAGTGACCAGGGTGTAGCCACTGACAATCGCTGGTTTTGAAACTGGCAGCTTTTCAACATCTTCACTTGGTACTTTATCTGCCTGTGGGAAGACAATGAGTAATGATGACCAATCATCAGATGAAGTGACAATAAACAATGACCAGTTGATGAAATGATTTGTCCGAAATTGCATCAGTTTAAAGGTGCACGATGCAGGATTATTCTAAAAAAACAACAACATGAGACCCTGCTCTCTGTCTGTATTTTCTTCTTATTTTCCTATGTTCATGATGTTCCTGGGCACAGCGTGAACATGAGGTTGGGACCTTAACCCTGAACCTGCAAGCAGCACACATCCAAGAGGAAGCTACGATTATTGCAGATACAGCGCCAAAACAATGCTAATATATCGAGGCAAAGCACCAAACGTAGGAAGCTGAGGTTGGCTTTCTCTTTCACTGGAGATACTGTTTACAAACGGTAGTCAACAATTCCTGCACAGTATACCTTTAAAACAGTTCATTGCTAACATTTACTTCAAACATGCTTTAAAGACATAAAAATCAGGATGAGCTCCAATTTCCTGATGTTAAATTCAGACAAAACTTAAGTTATTGTTCTTGGCCCGAGACACCTCAGAAGCTCTTTATCTGATGATATAGTTTCTCTAGATGGCATTGCTCTGGCCTCTACCACTACCGTAAGAAACTGGAGTAATGTTTGATCAAGATTTGTCTTTTAACTGCCATATAAAACAAACTTCACAAACTGTGTTCTTTCATCTATGTAACATTGCAAAAATTAGGCCTATCCTGACCCAAAAAGATGCAGAAAAATTGGTCCACGCTTTTGTCACCTCAAGGCTGGATTACTGTAACTCTCTATTATCAGGTAGCTCTAGTAAGTCCTTAAAAACTCTCCAGCTAATTCAGAATGCAGCAGCACGTGTACTAAGAGGAACTAAGAAACAAGATCATATTTCTCCTGTTTTAGCTTCTCTGCACTGGCTCCCTGTAAAATCCAGAATTGAATTTAAAATCCTACTGTTAACTTATAAAGCTCTAAATGGTCAGGGTCCGTCATATCTTAGAGAGCTCATAGTGCCTTATTATCCCACCAGAACACTGCGCTCTGAGAACGCAGGGTTACTCGTGGTCCCTAAAGTCTCCAAAAGTAGATCAGGAGCCAGAGCCTTCAGCTATCAGGCTCCTCTCCTGTGGAATCATCTTCCTGTTTCGGTCTGTCTCCACATTTAGGACTAGACTTAAGACTTTTGTTTTTGATAAAGCTTATAGTTAGGGCTGGCTCTTGCAGTTCAGGCTGGCTCTTATAGTTAGGGCTGGCTCAGGCTTGTCTTGGACCAGCCCCTAGTTAGGCTGATATAGGCCTTGTCTGCCATGGGACCTCCTATGATACACCAAGCCCCTTCTCTCTTTTTCTCAGTTTCTAAAAAGTTGGTTCTTCTTCATTTGCTAACATTACCATCCTATTAATGCATATCGCTAACTCGGCTTTACTGCATGTCACTAACTCGGCTTCAGCTCCCGAGCCTTTGTGCTCCACTGTCTCGCAGGTTCCCTCGTATCTCAGCTTCGCCTGGATCGTGTGTAGTGGTTACGCTGCTGCCGTGGTCCTGCCTGATGCCTCCTACTACTGCTGTTATTATTAGTCATGCGACTTTTATTGTCACTTACATACACTATCATATATCAATACTTACAACCTATTGTATCACAATTACTGTTATTATTATTATAATATTATTACTAAAATTAATGTTATTGTAGCTACTGTCATTAGTGTCTGTCCTGCATCTCTCTCTCTCTCTCTCTGTCTCTCTTTCTCTCTCTCTGTCTCATTGTGTCATACGGATTACTGTTAATTTATTATGCTGATCTGTTCTGTACGACATCTATTGCACGTCTGTCCGTCCTGAAAGAGGGATCCCTCCTCAGTTGCTCTTCCTGAGGTTTCTACCATTTTTTTCCCCTGTTAAAGGGTTTTTCTGGGGGAGTTTTGTCCACTGTGAGGGTCCTAAGGACAGAGGAATGTCGTATGCTGTAAAGCCCTCTGGGGCAAATTGTGATTTGTGATATTGGGCTTTAGAAATAAAATTGAACTGAATTCAAACAATTCAAAGGGAAAAATATTAGATAGACAAATTTTGGCGGTCAACCAAATGTCACTAAATTGAAAAGTCCCTTGTCGAGTATGTTATCCAATTCAGACTTAAGAATAACCCAGTTTGAAAGCCTAAACCCCATCCTAACCTGTCCCTAGCCTTATCACTTCCAACATGAGAAATCTAAGCAAGGTCAACCTTAACCAAGACACTCAGTGCTTACTATTTCCACACCTGAGTCTCCTTTAATGACACACTTGATATTCATCCAGATCTCTTAATAAGTATCTGAGTCTCGATTGTTGATGTTGGTTATCCCGTAAAAATACATGCCATAGCCATCCTTTTGTTTGTGATATAAACACATCCTAAAGGTAGCAGTAGCAAAAGACAGTGACTGGCCAGTCATGTTTATTGAAACACTCGAAATTCCGCTCAGGTGGGCAATATTGCTTTGGATGCTGAGTTGACAAGAAAGGGCCATCATCAGGTAAAAATAGCACAGCCTGCCAGAGACTGTGTTGAGTCAGACAACCTGTATTTAAGTCTGCAAATGTCATGAGAGATTCTGGGACAGACTGTAATTTAGTTTTTGTGCTACATCGTGGGACTGACACACAGACCTATTTCACATATTCACTTTTGGATGAAATGTGTTTATCAAATAAACAAAGTGGCTCAAAGTTGTTGCTGTTTTAAACAGAGTGGCAGAATCTATGCTGTGTGACTTTCATAAGCATTTGGATGTGGTAAATGTATATATTTTACTATTTGATTTCACCTATTCAGAGCACACTGTACATCTACACTATGTCACATTAACTCTGCAAAACATCTTGTATTCCTTTTTCCACTGGATCCCGATCCACCCAGACCTGTGACCAGGACCAAACTGTGCTACTGACCTGAGCTTGGTCCAGTATGTCCTGAACCCGCGCCAAAAGGTTGTTCCTCTGCTGCCTCTGCCTGACCACCTCCAGCTGGACCGCCTTCCATCTGTGGTCACGCATCTCATTGCGCTGCTCTGCACTCAACTGGAAAAATACACATTGTACACTGATTCAAAAACTTGTACCTTTTAAGCTACACTCTCAGTTTTCAACAAACCCAAGCAATAACTTATGAGAAGAGATAAATAAAGCAATAGTTAGGACAAGGCTTCCAATGGACAAAATGTACTTCATGAGGTTTGTTTGTCATCTATTTTCAGGTTTTACAAATAGGACAGTTGCTCTTCTTCCACTGTATGTTTGTGTCTCCTTTGTTTGAGTGGAGGAGAAATCTTAAACGATCCTCAGCTTCACAATGGCCTCTCCATCATGTGGCTATTCCTGAGAAGTCATTTGTCAGCAGTCACTAGCAGATGGATTCTCCTGACTAACATCAAACAGCCTCAGTGTTCTTTGTCATCAATTAACAGCTCTCTTTTTCTGCTGCCAACTGCTGATCTAATTGAGACTAGTCAGCCCACGTGTTTCAGACATATTCTGTAGCTCAAACAGAAATGTGTTTTCCCCTAATTGTTTTTTACATCCTTGTCATTGTTACTGTAACTAAACAGTTTAAGCAATGCTCTCTGTTACTATGCAGCTCCGAGTTATAACAACAGAGCCACAGCAGGATAGCGACAGATATACAGACTGTCTAGGGAAACCGACCAAATATTGGGTCATTACAAAGCAGAGCTACCTTTGTGGCAACAGAGCACTTGAACAAGCCACCTGCAAATTTCTTAAAAACATCCATTCTGTCTACTTTTCATGAAAAGCACTTCAGAAACTGACACTGGTTTAGCTACGTCTTGTTTGTGTCCTGTTAGGATATGTCCTCGTGTCTGTTTGTTTCCTCCTCACCAGAGGCGAGAGCACTGCTCTCCCATGGAAGCAGATGACAGAGAGAGCCTTCAGGGTGCACAGTGGCTCACATGTCGTCTTCTTGAATTTCCCCTCCTCCTGCAGTATGGCCAAAGTCCGCAGACAGAACTCCTCGTAGCTTTCCATCTCTGGGCACCCACACATCCAGAATAGGAAACACACACCATGTAGCCACGTCACCCGGCTGTTAAATTAAATGGAGAGGGTGGAATTAGATGGATATCCACAAAGTCGGTGGATGTGTGAGCTTAGGCTGCACTGGGTGTGGCTCAGAAGAGGAAACAATCTAAGATTATACGTGGAAGAGCAGGACAAATAGCCTGCAACAAAAGAGGGTCTGTCTGCCCTTAATGGTTCCATCAGACTCATCACATTCCTGTCATTCCTTTCTGTCAGACCTTACTGGTGTCTGACTATTTCCGTGTCTCATGGAAGTGCATATGTGTCTAATCAATACAGTTTCTATTTCTGAAATGCCTGTCAGCAGATGGATAATACAGACCCTTCACAGACAGGTAGTGTTAACACAGGGCGTTAGCCCAGGCGTACAGCTGTTGTATGGATGAAATTAAAACGTAATTTCAATGAAAGCTGCTTTGTGATCAGTGTTTACTCTATTTAGCTCATCTATGAAAATCACCATCCCTCGGTTAGGCTTTAATTCAACCCTTACAGTGCTACCAGTAACCTAGTGGTCATCAGTCGCCTAATTACAGTAGCCACCGCACACTGATTCATTGCAGCCTGGTGACAGCACAGTGGAGGTGGGTATGGTTTGCCTTTTGTACCCAGCTGTTACAAAGCAACCGGCATCTTTGAATGTATAATATAAGAGCTACGCTGCTCGGTTTCACGGCTTCTTTTAAAATCATAGAGTCGTTTCAGTCCAGATGTGCCCTGGCTGAATGGCAGCTAACAACGTTAACTGCTGATCGTTAGCCCTGTCTTACCTTCAAAATGGAGGAAACAGTGATTTCGCCTGTCCTGTCTCCCGACGACGGGAGTGTTACACGCGCACAAATGTCGCAGGGAAACGACAAAGTGCGCCTACAACACGAGCCTCATGTTTCTCCTTCAATCTCGGGCTGCCCATCATCACCAGTTTCAACTCTTCCGGGGCTCCAACAGCGCCTCCTAGCAACAGAGCGTCGGCCGCGTTCCAATACGGTCCACGCGACCTGTTCACGTTGCTACTAGCAACCGCTTCGCTCCTTTGTCAACAATTACACCCACACTCCGAGACATGAAGGAGTTTTGAACGTTTTAATGAACACTTCGTACAAATATCACGGGAATGAGACTGTGGTAAAGTAAGTAAAGGAAAGTCAAAGGTGGTGCTCTGAGAAAAGTGGAACGAGATCTTTGTCGAGCACTTACCTCACCATCTGCATTTTAAATCACCTCATTTGTGACACATCCTATTGTTCATCACACATCAACTCTGTGCATTGTGAACACTATTCTGGAATTTTACGAGTCCCTAGTATTGTTCTGCTCTCACAGTGTTCCTTCTACATGGACTAATCTACAAAAGACCACTTTAGAGCTCATTTATTGTTATTGTTGTTTGTTGTTTTAAATGATTTCATTCCTGTTTTAAGTGATATACATGATTGTTCTTTGTTTGTTTAGTGATTGTTTTAAATGTCTTTGTTCGTTGAAAATGAGGGTCTCCCTAAATTGATTTCCCGAGTCTTAAATAAAGGTTTGAATGAATGCATGAATGAAGGAATTACACACAAGTAAAGTTTGGGAATTTGCACAGCATAAAATGAAAGACTTCTCTCACATTTAGATTTTGACACACACGTGTCGGACCTCTCCTCAAGACAGGGCCTCAAGACTAGTAGGCACTGAAGCAGATACAATAATTGTCACAGGAAGCCCCAGCCTGACTCTTGCTGGCCCTTGGGGGCCATATACAGTGGTGGAAAAAAGTTTTCGGACACCCCATGCATTTGTGAAATATTGTATTAAGAATCATTCTTAGGTCTTCAAGTGCAATTTCTTTTAGTACAGTCACAGCCAAAATACTAAATAAATCCCAAAAAAGCCATTAAAAACTTAAAATTGATTGGTTCCATAAAAATACATAAGAAATTTTGAGTATTGGGTCATTTTGGTACCAGTGATGAAGGTCGTTCTTTTTATTAAAAGACACAATTTTTGTTGCCAAGCTTCGTGTCTACATAAAGCCAGCACATTTGAAAGTTCTTCAGACACAAAAATGGCTAAAACAAGGAACCTAACGCAGGAAACACGCCTGAAGATAAAGATTCTCAGCCAGGAAGGGTACAGCTGCCGCCAGATAGCCAGGAAGTGCAGATGCAGTCCTTCAGCAGTTGGATACACTCTGCAGAAATACAGACGAACCAACAGCTTGGAAGACAAACCAAGATCTGGGCGTCCAAGGGTTTCTTCAGCAAGAAATGACCACATCCTGATCCGCATGTGCAGGCAAAACTGCCGAATGACATCACAGGAGCTTCAGCAGCAGTGGTCAAACCAAACTGGTGTCCGGTGTTCCACCCGCACTGTATGTGGCCGACTTTTAGATCATGGCTTAAGGTCCTACAAGGCTATCAAGAAGCCCCTGATCAATGAGAGACAGAGGTTAACCCGGCATCGTTGGGCCCAGGCACACAAGAACTGGACAGCCAGGAATTGGAAGAAGATTCTGTGGTGAGATGAGTCCAGTTTCCAGCTTTATCTTCCTCCTACTAATGTGAGGGTATGCAGAAGGCCAGGCAAAGCATTATCTCCAGCATGTACAGTACCTACTTTCAAGCATGGTGGAGGCAGTATCATGGTTTGGGGATGCATGAGTGCTGCTGGTGTTGGTCATCTCACTGTCTGTGATGGCACATTGAACTCTACCAAGTATTGTACCATTCTCGAAACCCACATGCTCCCTTCTGCGCGTGCACTGTTCCGTCGAGGTAAAAACTGGATGTTTCAACAAGATAATGCCCCTTGCCACACATCCAAGGCCAGTAGAACTTGGCTGCAGGAGCACAGTATCCAGGTCTTAGAGTGGCCAGCTCAATCCCCAGACATGAGCCCCATTGAAAATCTGTGGTGGATTATCAAAAGGTCTGTTTCAAAGCATAAACCAAAGAATTTAGAAGAATTAAAAGCAGTAATTCAAGAAGAATGGGACAAGATTACCCCTCAACAGTGTGAAAGGCTCGTGGGGAACATGCCAGCCTGGATTAGAGCTCTACTACGTGCCAATGGCAGGACTACTAAATATTAATTTGATGATGTGATGGTTTATTTATTTTTTGTTCAGTTTTGAACACATTCTCTGTTATTTGTTGACTTTGATACCGACAATGTTGAGAACTGACATATTGAAACTGTCAAGAATTTAGTTTTGTTAGTTTTTCTTGTAAACAATGAACAAAAATATATAATTTGTATTTGTTTGTATCTGTCTAATGCAGCCACACCTTTTGAAACACAAAAAAGATTTTTCCACAAATATTTCATGATAATATTTGAGATTGTGTAAAATTTTAAGGGTGTCTGAAAACTTTTTTCCACCACTGTATATAAAGCTTCCTCGTACAAAGAGTTGCTGCAAGTGACAATTCTTGTTATGTTTTCTTAGAAATCCCCCTTAAAATTAAGGCTAGGTCCTTGCACAGGTAACATTCATTCACAGAGCATCTTAGCCCTTAAAAGAGCTCCTAAGGTGAAAAACTGTTAGGAGCAAGGAGGAGGACTTTTAAGAGACTTAAGAGTTTCTCAAGCAGAAGAGAAAATGATGGAAACACAAACAGTAAGGAGAAATATTCTCCAAACACTGGGTGACAGTGAGTAAATGAAATGCAACAGATTAGATCGTGCAGGGATAATATGTGTGGTTGATCTCATGAAGGATATGCACACATTCCCCCCTTAATCACAACACTAAGATATCTGGAAAACTGGAAAAATGCACCAATGCAGCAGTGATGACTTGAGTCTGTCTCAACCTTCCATCAGGAGAGTGATCACATGAACAATGACAACACTTTCGCAGTCTCATGTTGTCACGCAGTTCATTTCATGTCCACTGGGTGTCCACACCTTGCAGGCTCACAAAAGAGCCTGTCTCTGAAAACCAATCACATCTGTTAAAAGAAAGAACCACACCTAGCAACAGGGTCGACGACACCTCCTCACTAAGGTAAACGTTTCTGTCCCTTCCTAGCTCAGAGTTGCTCTGAGAACTTTCCTAAATCACTCCTAAGCTAGGACTCCTTACTAAAACTTTCTCAAAATGATTGTGAATACGACCCCTTAGAAGTAAGTGACAAACTTGTGATGTCATCGGGTATAAAGTCTGGAGCTGCTCCACGGACAGCGAATGGGAGACTGATTTTGTTTTATTTTTTTAAATACCCAAACCAGCTTTATTCTACTGTCGTGTTCTCAGCTCTGAAACGGAAAGGTACCCAGAACATTTCCCTGAGTGCTCCGGTGTCCTCTACGACATCTTTCCCAGTTCATTGTCTATGGAGCAGCTCCAGACTTTATACCTGACGACATCACAAACTTGAGTTGTAGCTCTCTAGTTTTTGGATTTGGGAGAGTTGTTCACATTTACTTATATTCTTGAATTATCTTAGACCATCGGAATACCCTGTATGAATTTTAAAAATGGGCGTAGTTCCCCTTTAAGGCCCTTATGCCAGTTGCAACTAATAACCTTACCACAATAACTGCCCCAGCCTGGCTCCTGTTGGCCCTTGGGATCTGGAGTTCTAGGGATGTCAGGTTAAGGTAACAATACCAGTCATATTTATCTATTTTCTAAAACAATACATCACTTTAATCTAGTCTATGATCATATACTGTCCTTTGCAACTCCCTTGCAACTTTTTTAAGCTGTTAGAGAGCTCTGTGTGTATTTTTTGAGAAGGCATGGATTCATATTTGTTGTTTGCTATTTTATTTTGCAGCAGTACATTGGCAGACACGCATATAATGTGTGTTTTAAAGCATGTGAATCACAGTGGAGAATTGGTTTATTGCTGAAACACCACTGCCCGACCACATCCAACATTTTTCCAATGATGTCTTTATTATACCACACAATTAAAAACACAGTATCATGACAACAAGCCATCCCACATTCAGCCTGAAGCTAAATTTGGTTTGCCGTTTTCACAACTCATCTTTTGAGCGCGCAGGTGAACCTGAAGGTACAGGCTGAGCAATGCGCACGTGCTCCTTGTTGTCTCGAAGTAGAGCTTCAACGACGTCCCCTGTAAAGGTCATTTTGGAATCCTGTCACAAAAGTTAAACAGTGTTAGTTCTCACAGGAGCCACATGTGATCTTTATACGTTCCACAATGACACCCACAGCCTACCTGAAAAGACTGGCGCTTCACCCCTACACATGCCGTGGACTGCTCATAACACATGACTATATCCAGATGTTTTGGTTCTTTATTCGCCAAAGCCACGTGGAACTGGTCATGATGAGTCTCTAGATGGGGATTCAAATATAAATGATTAATTAGAATGCTAAAATAAGCAAATCCATTGTTATTTCTTTGGGATCTTACCCAGCAGGTGCATGCAGGAGGATGTCATTTTGTCCTTAGAGACATGGCTATGTTTGTAGGACAGCAGTTTCTCACACACACCCCCAATGATAAGCTTTTCAAGTACCGTCTGTCTGCTCTCAGCTGGAGCTTCCTTCAAGGCTTTCTCAATCTCTGAGGGCAGTATACATGGGATTTTATTTACTTTCTATATTTTAAAGAAAACAATCAAAACAAGTGGTACTTCTGTGATAATTCAGTGTGTGTCATTTTTTGCTTCTTGCTCTGAGGCAAGCTGAATCACCGTACCTCGTGCTGCTGTTAGACAACTCTCACAATAGGCGTCTGTTAAAGAGAAAACAGTCAACAGAAACTAGCCAAACAACAAATACTATCATGACTAAGGAAACCAGCAGAATTGCAGTGTTTAATTTACTCACAGCGGTCTATGTCTTCAGGCTGCACAGGAAGAAGGTAGCACATACACATTAGAAGAATTAAGATTTTCATAGTCACTGACTGCAGACTGAACAAACAGCTTTCTAGACACTAAGGAAGAGACGTATCTTCTGTCTGCGCTCAGGCTAAATCATCCCCCTTTTCACATAATGTGGTCATGTGATGTCATGAACAATGGCATCACATCACCATCATTCCACAAATGACAGGTGTCCAGTTTTTCAGGTTTTCTCTGACTGCTCACAGGCTGAGCTGTTCCCATGGATGGATTACTGAATGGGCCTATCAGACGCAGGCCAAGGGGCCCAAAGTTTCAGGGACACCCCTGGCCTTCACCTGCAAAATGTCACTCAAATAAACACATAACGACCAGGAAGAGACTGAGGATAAATGACCACAAAGCGACACAAATAAGGACACAGTATGACCTCAGACGCTCCTTTTATGCTGCCTGTTCAAGGTGGGAATGTCGGACTGAATTCCGCCTCACCATTTTTTAACAAAAGGTTCAATCACAGAATGGGGGTTGAGGTTTGTCTTGCCTCTAAGCCAGCAGTGGAGTTAGTAACAGTGCCTAATTGATGTCTGCATGAAAGGGAGAGCAGGCAGGACGGGTCCATGGACAGGATGATGTTTTCATGATGTGTTATGTGTGCGACCCATCCCATCCAGGAGATTGAAAAAGCAGCTAGTAGCAGTTTGCTAACAACTCAAAGAGGAAGAACAGCAGCTGAAAGTATCCACAAACTAGGGAGACACTCAGTACGTTTTCATGCACGCAGTAGTCGAGCTAAACTCATAGCTCGGCTAATCAGTCAAGTTGGACTTCTCGTCTTGTCTGAGTATACATGCAGAAGAGAAATTTCTGACCAAGTGTGTCTGACTCCGACTATTGAACTAGTTCCCGTTGAAGTTAGGAAGTTATCGACAAATGAAGATGGTGGAGCATGAATGTAGTTTCCACATCTGTCCAGAGGTGCGTCTTCTGCTTCTCGGTCGCCATGGTGTTTGTATGTTTGTTTTTCTGGGAGTTACTGCAGTGCTATATACTAAACTACTGCTATGTCATCTCTTTCTTCTTCCGGGTGAAAGTCCACAAAAGAGAAAGTGGTGCATGCGCAGAACGCCGAGTCCGACTCCAGTCGGACTGAGTGGATACATGCAGCAATAGTTCCATTTTCAGTTGAATTATCTGGGTGTGTTAGTCGAGCTACGGATAGTCCAATTTCAGTCGGACTAAGCTGTTTACATGCATTTAAAAGTCTGATTTCAGTCGGACTAAGCCAATAATTCCATTTTCTCAAGCTGCATGTAAACGTACTGAGTGGTTACATTTACATGCACAAATGTTCATGTTTTTGCTCTTATTCTAAAATGACAATATTCCTACTAAGCCGTTTACATGGCTAGTGAAAATGAATATTTCACCTATATTCCCGTTTACATGCAGCCCTGCATACTCTGATTAACATGCTCTGACATGTTGTTTATCACGTCAAAAAGAAAAGAAATGTGTAACGGCTTGAGCTGCTTGTCATTTTGCGTCTTTGCGTCAAAATAGCATTTTTTTTCTCGACTTGTTGGACTGTGCAATCACAGCCTCCCTCTTTCATTCCTTCAACCACCTTCTTAAAACAGTCAGTGTTGTGATATATTCAAAACCCTGTTCATATCAAAGTCTTTCATAATGTTTCAAAGTTGGTTTGTTTCCTCTTCCGGACAGAAATGTGGGCTTCTCTTTTGAGCATGCATCTCTGCTCCAGCCTTGCAAACTGTTGGCAAGTTGATTTGTGTACAACAAATCTATGACATTACACAGAGCCAACCACAAAAGGCTTTGTGTTGCTAACGGTGCAATCCCAACTGAGATGCATATTCTGAATGGGCTGTATACATGCCCAAATAATGCAACTGAAACCCAAGTTACACCAGCATATCCCACGTCTTAATCAGAAAATGCTAAATTCAGAAAAAGGATTAATCTGGACTATCCAAATGGAATATGTTTACATGACCCACAACAAATTCAGTTGTTTCTACTGTGAAAAGTTGTGGATGGTACCACAGGAACTGTTCATAGCATCCCCATTTTTGGTCCCACATCTGTTGGGGTACCTTGCACACAGATCTGATACTAAAAGGTGGAGCTGTGAACACTGCAAAGAATTTTACCCATACAAGGGATAATGGAAGAAGCATAAGGAAGACATATGTAGAACGACAGCTGAAATACTGAAAAGGCTCTTGTGCGAAAAGAGTAATTTAGTGAATGAGGTAGCACTGACCATTAAAGTAAATCACTGGTCATTTGTTGCCACTGTCTCTCCCATGCCTTGCAGATGTCTCTGCTCCTGGCTGAGCAGGAGAAAGAGCAACAGCGCCTCCGTCTGGTCAGCACATGGAATCACACATATAAATAGGAGACGACCAAAAATGTGTTTTTTAAAGCAACAACAAAACCTGTATTTTGTTGTTTAGTTAGAATGCACTACTGATGAGTGTGTGTGTGTGTGTGTGTGTGTGTGTGTGTGTGTGTGTGTTTGTGCATTTTACAAGCTGGAGTAGACAGAGAGAAGACTGAAGGAGCAGGGCTGTGCGGCCTTTGAGTGGGGATGCTTGTGGGTGGAACTGTAGGTCTGTGAGTGACAGCCATCATGTTTTGAGCCTGTCCTAAGCCCTGCTCACACACCATCTGAGCATAGGTACCACCATGCTCACTTGTCATTGTGTTGGAGTTTGTATCAGTGGTGGCAAAAAACTGCACAGACAGAAGAGTATTGTAGTTAATTAACCCTGGAGAAATCGAGCCAGAGGTTTTTACTGCACAGGAAAACTCTTCATTTATAAACTGGCACCATCACTTGTGGCTTCTTCACTCGCAGACTGCTGAAAACAGAGAAGGTCAAACACCTGTGGCAGACGGTCACGGTGAGACAACACCCTCACAAACACACACAAAATGCACACTTAAAACCAACCAATGAAAAACCAAAACAATAAATGGATCATCATGTTTGTGACTGTGGGAAAAACTGTATATATCTGAATGTGCACTGTGTTTATGTGTGTTTAGGATACGCAGGATTTCATCCGTTCATTCCAGACTGAGGCTCCACAGAAGAGAGGCCCCTGCTCAGCACAAGATCGATCCCTGCAGGAGAGAGTTAAAGCTCAGGTACTAATGTGTAGTTACTGTCTGCAGACAGCAGAGGTCCATCCTTCTTCATGCGTGTGTCCTCTGTCCCTCCAAGCAGAGAGGAAGCTACGAGACATGGTAACCTGAAAATCAATCAACTACGTAGCCATGTTTAATCAGAATAAGTTGACATTTGCTGCTTCTCTTTTAAAGGAAGGCCTGAAGGAAAGTTAACATGACACATGTTAACATATACATGATTTGTTAATGTTGTTTGTAACCTATAGTCAAGAGCTGTTCTTATTTAGCAGCTTGATTACCAGATTTACAAAGTGAACCCCAAGGAAACCAAATAAAACAACAGATATTATTAAGTCAATATTTTTGTAACTAATTTTTACAAAATTTTCTGCTTCAGTCCATCATCGGCAATCAACCTTTCAAACCAACATTTTCACCTTTTATTAAAGAAAGATAGTTTAAATAAAAGTTAACAACAAAGAGATCCATTTTGCATCTTTATTGTAACCTACTGGTTTTTGCTGCAGCTCTGTAAAGTTACAATGTTGTCATGTAGATGGCAGAGTAATATTTTTAGTGCTGTCATGCTGATTTGATCACGTTCTAAATGTCTAGTTGACCAATCAGGTTGCCTGATCAGATCTACTTGTTGTATAATTGTGTTTTAACACTTCTACCACTACCACTGCTCCTGCTGGAGATACATTCCTCACTCCACTCCTGAGAAAATGTTGCTATCTTGCACATCAGTGAAGTTTTGTTGATTTTAAATAATCAGCTGTACATCATTTTAATCAGGCCAGAGGCAACAGTGAATGTAAATGTTCAGGAACTGGTACACCCACTTGTTCTCTGCGATTCCACACTGCCTTTATACGTCTGCGTCAGTATTATTCAGTGTGTTGATGGTGTGTAACATTGCTGTATGCTCTCTTTTGATTTTTTTTTTTTAAATGCCAAAATGTCATGTGTCACAACCAATCAGAGCGTAGGAGTCTCTAACGCAGCTGCTCGTTAACTGCAGTCAAACTGTCAAACTAGGTGGAGCGCCCTGAAAAACAAAACATCTGTTGTGAAGGAATGACCTGCCCCACTCTCCCTATGATATGATTTACATATTATGCAAAACATCTTTACATATCATGTAAAACATCAAAGTACATCATCTCCCAGGTCATGGACCAAATACACTCTCCATTCTTCGCTTACTGACTTCTTACTTCTTCTCAGGTGGGTATAGTTTCACACAAAAAGATTTTATTTTTACGGTACCACGATAAAATGTTTTGGTTCCATCTGTCTGAGGGTCCTTAGCATGGAAATGTTTTGGGGCTCCTCACCAAACTACATTTCAAGCAGCTCATGTTGCATCTTTTTAAGGACTTTTTTTTTTTTTTAGAAGACCTGTATGTGTGTTAAAACTGTCCCTATCGTGTACGCATCATTTATAACTTCCAGGCATCATGGCAGCATACTTACCGCTAAACAGACTCTTGCAAAAAGAACAACCCATTTGTCCTGAAGAGAAACTTACATTAAGACAGACACTTGCTAAACACAGGGTATTTTACTGTAACATCATTTGAGTGTAAGCACGTTGAAGGGCAGAGAGGTGTGCTCTCTGGGCTTTCCATGTAGGGTCGTGGAAGATGTTTTCTGTACAGACCTGATGAAAAGCAAAGAGGCCCCAGAACAGAGCCATACTGCCAAATGTAATAGTGCAAATGGAAATAAAGTTTTTTTGACTTAAGTGTTCCTGACTGAAATAACATTAACAAAGGCTCAGTCAGTAATTTGACTGTCAGACTGGTGTGATGATTGCAGATGACGTTCAGGTTTGCAGTGAGTGGGACAGTGGGAGAAGACGAGCAGGGAGGGAAACAAGCAAACAGACCAAACCAAAAGACACCAAGCACACGTCACCCAAACAAACACACACAGGCAGGGGTCACAGTTTTAACTGACACATTTATTTGTGTATTACAGTCATCCTCAGTGTATTTTAAATCCAAAAGAGTGGCACACATCTTAAGATCATATGGAGAGGGCCTCATCAACACATTATATGAAGCAATATGAGGCGCTTCTCCAAACAAAGTTAACAAGGTTTATCAGTATTTCTTTGAGTCACAGTGACTTGTGTCATGATACAGCAAAATCATTTTATATACAGGCATTTTTTTAACATTAACTTTTACTAAATGTACAAACTGTTTACAAAATCATTTAGAGCAGAATATAAAATACAATTACAATGTATGATATTACCTATTGAACCTAAAAGATCAGATGTCACCTGAGATGAAGAGATGTATGATTGTTTTGGACCAAAGTTACTACATATGTTTTAGATACATATGCAATGTCTGTTTCTTTCACTTGTTTCCCGCCAGACTCGTAACCGTTAAAGTGACACAATTATTTTATACACACATGCTTCGAAAATACACCCCAACATGCACAGACGATCATAACACAAGATAACAATAAAAACCTGCACCTGGTGGAATAAGGTTGATAATTTTTTATGAGACAAGTCCTTAAAGAAAAATGTAAAGCTGTCACTGTTTTCATAGTAAAGAAAAAACTATGAAAGTTGCAGAGTTACAAAGTGCTCTTAACTTAATCAGTGTGGCCTTTAACTGGTAGAAAAGATACTGTAGTTCCTACATTGGCTGTTGATGACTTTGTTGCTGATTGACAGTGGCACGGGATACGGGATAAAATGATCAATAATGACACACAACACTGATTATCACTCCTGATTTAAGCTGACACAGTAGGACAGCTGTAGTCTGAACTAGGCATTAGAACTTCCTTATGCAAATTAACAACTCACCTGATGGCACCAGGAAAAGAGATGCAGAACTTGTGGTTTGTAAAAGAACAGGGAAACTGAGGGGTTGTTGATGATATCTATAAAGTTGATGGCACGGCAAGCTACATCTACTATTTGTATTCACAGAACTTGATTTACAGTTTTCTACGTAGACTTCGGTTGTTTGGTGCCTGCAAAAACATAATGCTAATTTTCTACAGAGCAACAATAGAGTCCATTGTACGGTACGGTATCACCAGCTGGTTTGGGAACCTAAATGTCAAATCAAAAACTCAGATTCTCAACCTGGTCAGAGTAGCGGGTAAGATTATGGGTCACCCCCCCCTTAACCCTCAGGAACTGTTCAATCAGGCCGTCATCACTCAGGCAAAAAACATTCTAAATGACAGTTCTCATGTTTTGTTCAACAAATACTCACTAATGCATTCAGGGAGAAGGTACAGGATTCCCTTATGTAAACACAACCGGTACAAACATTCCTTTGTCCCGTTGTCAGTCAAGCTCATTAATGAGCAAATGTAAGCAGGTATTGTGTACTGTGTATTGCATATGGTGTATTAGCACCTTAATGTGTACTTTTTTTCTGTGTACGGTGTATTTAGCACCTTTACGTGTACTATTTTCTGTGTATGGTGTATTAGCACCCTTATGTGTACTAGCACCTTGATGTGAACCAGCACTTTAAATATGTACCAGCACTTTAATATGTACCAGCACTCTAATGTGTACCAGCACTCTAATGTGTACCAGCACTTTAACTTCAACGAGTAGGCATGGCAAATTGCACAGCTCAGATGAGCAAATATCTTTTTGCACATTGGTCCCTATCTGGTTACCAGTATGTTTTTTTTTTAGATGCTGAATGTTTTACTGTCTTTTATGTATTTTTGTTTGTATGTTTCGTGCTGTTTAAGCAGCAGTACTCTGTCTCTAATCCAGATTTCTCCCAAGGGAGACATATAAATGGACTTTGACTTGACTTATATAAACAACCAAGTGTTTTTCAGCATTTTTGGCTCTGTTGCTGCGAGCGCTTTAGCCCTCCAGTCACTCTAGTATCTCTCATAAGTGTTTGGTACAGGCACAAGCCAACCATCCACATACTCACATTTACACCTGATGTCCTCTAAGAAGAAAGCTTTCTGCTGACCTGTCCTTTCGACTCTCACAAAAATAGTCTTAGATGCATTGTTAGGATGCATGTCGCTGAATATAGTATCAGGTTTGATGTCATACAGGTGGACCACAATGATTGGACGAGCCTGGCACAGACAGTTGGATGTGCACACACAGTTCTCTTTAATAAGCAAAATCAAGCGTATTTCTCCATAGCAGCCGTTCTTGAGTTTAATAACACAGTCCGTCTTGTCTGACTGGTTACCGTTTGTCGATTGATAAACAGTGTGTCCATTACTGTAGCTGTCATAAGCTTCTACCGATCTGACAAGAACTGGCCGTTTTAAGAGCTCTTCTATTGGTAGTTTTATGGATCCTGTGAGATCCAGATGGCGTGATTTTCCAAGCGGTTTGTCAGAGCCATTGCCATCTTTTACAGGTGTGAGCTTGGCTAATAACTCACCAAAATCTGATTGTCGGCTAAAAACTAAAGAACTAAGGTGTCTGGGTATGAGCTGCCAAAAGAGAAACCCCTGGCAAATTTGTTGAGGGTCATTACCTATGCCATTGAGCACTTCCCTCAAATATCCATTGTTTCTCTCAAAACTAAATGCTGATGTTGCCCAGAGCAGCCCCCAGTTCATCACACTTTCTCTGAGGTGGATTAACTGATGGCAGTTGAAAGACACATTTTCCTCACCGTAAAGGACCTTCATGTCTTTTACAAAGCGTACCAAAGATTCATGGGCCACCTGAAGGTCATGTTGAGATATTGATTCTTGTAGGAGAATGTGAACGCTGAAAGACAAATAAAAATAATGTTCCAGAAATGTAGGCTGCAGGATACCTGGCAGGACACTAATCGCATAAAATAAAAGGAACGCTCGCCACTCTGATGCTTTCCATGTGTCCCTACACTTCAGTGGACGCGGAGATCTGTTTTTTTTACCCAATGCTGATTTTAGACTGAGAAGTCGGGAGTCAATTTGTGCAATCTGTTGACCTACATACCAGGGTTTCATCGAGTTGACTGGGTCCAACCACAGGAACACAAGTTGCTTGGACACACCAAGCAGAACCGAATGCAAGTACTCAGGAACAAATCCAAAAACAATGTCAAACAAGGGAAGTTTGGAAAGCAAGGAAAAGCCTTTTACCCCATTTTTTGGGTCAGATTCTCCAGCCTGCATTGCATTATCTTTAAACATTTTGTCTGACCTTGCCTCTTGTTTCTCTTCATCATATGGGTAGGACCTCATGGACCCACTGCCTTTTTTGACCATCATGCCAGGGTGCAAGCACCAGTCACAACCATATTCACCGTTGAATCGTTTGCAATTCCGGAGGAGTGGCCTCGCAACGGCATCAGAGGAGCAAACCAAGGAGAAGACTTTTGAGAAGTGAACTGTATCATTGCTGTCGCTCCACTGGAAGGGATTTTGGGCTAAGTCAGAACATTCATCAACAAAAGGCTTTAGAAATGTGTTCATCTCAGGATTTCCTTTGCCAAACCAAAGTCCTGCAACTATCACATTTTCTTTTCTTTGTGTGTAAGGAAATTCATTGATAGTAAACTGAAGGGGCCAAAGCGAGTATGTGTCTGAGTTATATATTGGTACGCCATCACAATTCCATGACAGTGTAAGGTCATCAGCAGCCAATGTTCCTTGTTTAAGCAGATTCTGGTACATCCTCCCATCCATCACATCTTTAATGCCATCCCCCTGGTTGACTGTTTTTGGTAACAACTCAGTGCCATGGTTCTTGAGTATGTTTTTCAGAAGGTCTTTCAGTGATGCAAACAAAAAGAAGTCTCCATTTTTAGTGCTGCTTTTTTTGTTGAACATTGTACCACATTTCAAACAAGAAGTATCATCAGGATTTTTTCCCATGTAGTTTTGACAGCGAGGGCAGTAAAATACAATAGACAAGACAGGAGTCTTATCAGACGGATACTTAGATGCAACAGCCAGGTTAGGGCAGAGAAAATTCAGTAGAGCCATTAAGTCAGCCACTGCTGTAGTTAGATGGTGACGCAAAATGAAGAGAATCACAGCAAGTAGGCCTGTGCTCGAGGTACTGTTGGGCATTGGCTCTCCACTCTGCAAAGACACAACAAATATTTTCATATGCATACAGCGAGTCTTACACGTCCCAGGGATGTAATTATCGCAGATGTATACATTGCAATTAAAGATACATAAATCAAAAAGGTGCTTCAGGACATGTCTGAGAATCATCACATATTTAAATTTAAATTTAAAGTAATCCAGTAATAGTTGTTTGTCACTCTGATATAGCAAACACCAAATGCTAATAGCTAATTTGGCATACTTGTAGTGGTGCTAATTTGCCAAAATGTAAGCAAATATGGGCTAAAGAGAATGAGAAAGAGAATAACAGTAATTCTTTTGGTTGTCCTATTGGCTCTCAATAAATCAACATGTTCACATCCCAACTCGTCAAATAGCACTGCTTTGTCAGTGGACCTACAAGTCAAAATATGACGCACCAGGTAGCCTCCTACGTAAGTTTGGGACATTCAAGGATGGTGTCTCAATTAACGCTTGTTACATGCACTGAGTCTTTTCAAACTACATTTCTGTATTCACAGCAAATGTACAGTTTTTGCTCATTACATACATACAGTCTTCTTCAAATTAAACTAACTACGTAGGTAAAACACATTTTTACGTTTATTTCCTATTTTCTTAATTTCCTAAAATACACATATCTTGCTCCAGATGGGATTTAAAATAAAGGAGGACCAGCAAGTTACAGAAAACAGTAGTTTAGTATTAATGTCTAATCATTACTTGGGTGAAAAATACCCACTTACTCACTCCAGACGGAATTAAAACCTCTGACCAGCGCATGTAATATTAAAACCACCTCACCACCCAGACAGAAATAAATCAAGTCCGATCTGAGCTTTACAATAAAACTTCTTACCATTTCATTGTCACGATCTGTGTCAGATGTTGAAGTAGACTCAAAGTGCCATGGAAAAATAGTTGGGTCCTGCGTATGAGAACATCTGATTAGAACCTGCAGTCTGCTCAATTAAGGTGAGTTATCAAAACCATCTCAAAGTAGGCGGCTCTGGCGGTCGCAATCGTGGCAGTTCCTGACTCCGTCCAACTCCTGCCTAATCAAAAATGGGCAAAGAGGCGGGCAAAATGAAGCCTGGTTGCTTAAACTCGCCCACCTCGCTCGAAGCTGCTAAGTTAGCTCAGGCTAACAAGCTAGGCTAACATGCTACGCTACTTTGGCTAGCCCTGTGGTGTTGGCTGCTCCCGCTCATGCTTCCCCTTGGTGCCAGCTCCCTCACGAAACAAAATATAGGCACAAACACGGCTGAGAGGTCTGGTTCAATGAATTGTGAATTAGCCAAGATGACGTCTAGCAGACAGCCAGCGACTAGTTAGCCACCCATGATGGCGCCACCTGTCACTCAAAGTGACCACGCCCTTAATTATGCACAACTTTAAGCCTTAATAAAATTTAAACGGATGAGTTACAAAAAAAAAACACCCCCGTACAGTTGTCATGAAAGGAGAAATTAGCTATAGAGACCAAAACCGTAAACCAGGCTGTAAACATGTTTATTTCTGCTGTAAAGCTGAGCATTTTAACATGGGGGTCTATGGGCTTTTCTCCCCTTTTTTGTTTTTGGCACTTTCACATTGGCTTCACTCGTCATCCCTGGAGGTTGACGGTTTGTACCGTCCCCATTTTTGGTCCCCCTTCTGTTGGGGTACCTAGCACACAGATCTGGTACTAAAAGGTGGAGCTGTGAACACTGCAGTCTGTTGATTGGTCAATAGAGGACGGTCACTCTGCTCAGGGCTGAGTTGTGGCTGGTTTTGAGGCTCATGTAACCACTGTTCATACTGTGGAGAGTTAGCAGACTGTAACTATAAAATGAAAGGATGTTTTGCTGCCTCTTGCAGCAGCTGGAGTCTGAGAAAAAAAAAACTTAATTCACTCTTGACACACTGAAGGCCAGAGTCCATGGGACCCTTTTTGAAAACCCCCAGCCATACTTGTAAAGCTCAGTACCAGAACCAAGTGGCTACCTGTCAATATGCCTAACTCAAAGCCACACCCAACCTGCACCTGTGATTAAACACACACAGGCTACAGTCATTTACATGCAGCTGTGTTCTCCATTCTTGAATTACAAATCCAGCAGGGGAAGAGTCTCTTTCACTGGCTGCTCTCGATGCCAGGATGGCAAAAACATTCTGCACAAAATTACTGCCAAGTTAGGACAGGAGTTTTATTAGTAAACTGTAACTACAAAATGAAGGGATGTTTTTTTGCCTCTTGCAGCAGCTGTGGTTGGAGTAAAAAATTAATTCACTGGGCCGACTACCACCAATTTTTAAGGTGGAATGTTAACTTGCCAACATGAATCAATCAACACACCTTAAATGTTCCATATGACAACTTTGTAGTTTTTACTGTAGTTTTTTACTGTACTGTAGTTTTTATATGACATACACTTTAGGTAATGAGTGGATCTTCAAACTTGTATATATATTAATTATGTTATTGTATATTCTTTTGTCCGGGTGATGTGAACTGCATATATTGATTGATCATATAAAAAAAGCGTGCGGAGCATCGTTCCTGTGGGCTACAGCAACACTAAACCCCCAAGCTTGCCTTAGAAGGGCTAAATGCACGCTGCAGCCTGGTCTATTTTGGTCTGAAAATGTGGAAACTCTAGGGTCTAGGTACCATGTCTGAAGGGTTACTTTTGGTTCCAAAGGTACCATTCCGAAAGTGTTTGCTGGAAACGGGGCTGTAGAACCCTCCAGAAGATATTAAACTTGCTCCGACTGTGGGTGTAGTGGAGGGTATATGCAAATATACAGGCTATACCCTCCTCATTTTCTGGCAGTATACCAACCTATAAGCCAAAAGCCATTGGAATATATAGAAGAGAACACCCACTTTCTCCCCAGCAACCTACCCATCTACCTATCAGTACACCCACCTTATCAACTACCACTACGCCACTGCATGAAAGCAGTATGGCTGTGTAAGAAAGCAATTTAGTGTGTTTTCCAAAATGTGAAACTATTCCTTTAAAAGAGCATAATTTAAGTGTCATTCTGTTCAGATTGCTCGTGCGGTCACAGCATTTACCAGTTCAGGGCTGTCCTCTTGGTCTGAATTTGTGTCAGTTTCAGTGTCCATCATTTCAGGAGTATAAGCAAGCTTTCTTTTCAGGGTCTGCAGTGTGGACAGATGGTTAGATTTTCTTTACAAGCACATACTGCTACCTAAAATTATTTTTCACTTGTGATTTCAACTAAAAGTTTGACATCAAATCACTCTGCACCAGTACGCTACTTTGTCTTTTCCATATACAATCCTAACTTTATGCTTTTATGTTTCAGTGTCTGTAATCTCTCCTGAGATGTTTGGTTGAGTAGTTACATCTAGCTGTTTTTTTGTCTCTGTAAGGTACTTGCTTGTAGTGTGGTGGGATCTAACTAAAGTACCAGAGCTGCTGCTGTTCCATTAAAAAAAATAAGATTGACAGTGTTGGATATTACTGGAGAGGTATCTGCATGCATGAGGGATGTGGGATCATTCTTGTGTATGACAGATAATGTTATTGCTGAGAACTAATAGAATTTCAGTGTCAACGTGTCTATAACATACAGTGGCACATTACCTCTAAGTATTCTTTGAGTCTCTTTCTGAATTTTACTCTTGGTCCAGTTTTAGGAATCAAGTCATTCAAGGTGCCTGACTCCTCAAGACATAGGAAAGTGTCCTTGTCAATGCCTTCATCTAAAATTAAAAGAAATATAAAAATGAAACTTCAATAAATACACAGAATATGTACCATATCAAGGATATGGTTGTTTATCATGAAACAAGCAGGCTTAGCTAATATCACTGAAGCAGAACTGTAACAGTGTTTTACCTTCAAATCTCTGAATCAGCTCACTGAGATTCCATTCAGTTAATTTATCCCGGACAAAATCACACGTCTCCATGGAATTCCACTGCAAATGTGGGAAACAGACAAATGGTCGAATCAATTCAGGCGTTTTATTAATCACATTACATCACATCAAGGATTTCCTACCAGTGGCTGGAAAAGACTGGACTGAAAGACACAGAAGCACTAATCATGGCAGCACAGGAACAGGCACTTAGTACAAGATCAATAGAAGCAGGGTCTACCACAGCAGACGGGACCCCAGGTGCAGGCTGTGCAAAGATGCTCCTGAGACAGTTCAGCACATAATAGCAGGGAGTAAGATGCAGGCAGGAACAGCGTACATGGGACGCCATAACCAAATGGCTGGCATAGTGTACAGGAACATCTGCACTGAGTGTGGGCTAGAGGTCCCAAGGTCACCTTGTAAGGACGTTGAGAGTGACAGAGCTAAGATCCTGTGGGGCTTCCAGATCCAGACTGACAAACTGGTGATGGCTAACTAACCGGACATCTTGTTGATCAACAGGCAATGGAAGAAGGCAGTGGTGATAGATGTAGCAATCCTGAGCGACAGCAACATCAGGAAGAAGGAACACAAGATGCTCAGAAAATACCAGGGGTTGAAAGAGGAGCTAGAGAAGATGTGAGGAGTAAAGGCAACAGTGGTGCCAGTGGTAATCAGAGCACTGGGGGCTGTGAAAAATATGTCAGCTGAGTAGTCCATAAAGAGAACAAATCCCTGTACTGATTCTGTCATCTCTCTGCTGTATGTCCTTCTTTTGCACATTTCTTTTTAAGATGACTTCAGAACTTCAAGGTCCTGAAAACAAGCATGTTTTCGAAAGGCAGTATATTGGTACAAGTAGAGCACATTACCTGTAAGTATTCTTTGAGTCTCTTTTTGAATTTTACTCTTGGTCCAACTTTAGGAATCAAGGCATTGATCCCTGCTGAATCTCCAAGACTTAGGAAAGTCTCCTTGTCAATACCTTCATCTGGAATGGACGTCAAACAAAACTGATTAATCTTGATGATGACACCTTGGGTCCTGTTTTCATAAAGAGGAAAAATAAATGTCTTTGTCCTGATTCTGAAGTGAATCATTGTAAATACACACATGTCAAGGGACACATTTAAAATTCAGGGTATGAAGATGCTGAACTTTAAAAGAGTTATGTTAGAGAGTTTTGTCTCGCTGAAGATGAAGTATAAAACATCTTACATCGTCATGACAGTAACCCACAACCAAGCTGTTTACACAAAGGATATGTCTTCAATTTCAGTGGCATTAACTACAGTCCTGACTGTACTTACCAACGCAGACTGGTTATACAGTACCTTCAAATTTCTGCACAAACTCACTGAAGCCCCACTCAATTAATTTGTTCTGGACAAAATCAGATGTCTCCATGGCAATCCACTGAAAAAATGATCAGCAATTAAAACTGATGTTAATATTAGCAGTGTTATTAAACATTCTCAATGACATACTAACATTTTCAAATTTAATTCTCAGATGCCAGACCTCAGGGTTGTTGGTTTCTCAATAGGTGCTCCAAAACTATGGAGCTCCATTCCTCCTGCCATACATTTTTAGTAATGCTAGCAACGTAGTTGTAGATTTAGCAGCATCAGCCTGTCAACCACCTTGGTCCAGACTCAAACATCTCAACAATTATTTAAGGTATTGTCATGAAATTTCATAAAGGCATTCATGGTCTAGTCTCCAGAGGATAAATCCTAATAATGTTGGAGACCCTCTGACATTTCCTCTTGTGCCACCGACACAACATGTTTTGGCTTTAGTGAAATATCTCAACAACTTTCAGATCGATTGCCAGAATGTTTGGAACAGACACACAATTACTCATCTCCCTTTATCAGTGCCTAACCCAGGGTTTCCACTACATGTAATTGATCGTGGCGCACCGCCACGGCAAAATAAAAGCCGCCACACCTTAAAAATTAGTTGTTGTTGTTGTTTTTAATGTGAAAACAATGTTAAGTAGTATATTGTATGAATGGATATATAGGTTATATTAAAAAAAAAAAAATTCACAATCGAATCCCGTGCCATCGAACGAAGCTTCGAAGCTTCGAAGCTTCGAAGCTTCGAAGCTTCGAATTTTTTGGGTCAGCCCTAGTGAAGACAGACCTGAGGAACAGGCTGCAGGGGGACCATCTGGCAGCATGCCTCCTACTCAGCATCAATGGGCCACCTCTGGTTGAGTTCCCATATCACAGAGCATTAGAACTCTTTTTCAAAAAAGCGAGAAAAATAATGCTCTCAGCCAGGCTGCAAACTATGCCATTAGATTTACAGCTGTACAGTTGTGCAATTTTGTTTTTTTCCAGTGTTCATGTTCCGCTGGTTGTGGACTCAGTTGAAAAACAAATAAATAATTTATTCATAAACATTCTTAGTTGTCATAATCATACATTTTTTTGCTGCCGCAGCGGCCACAGCCCCCCTCCCCTACAGCCCACCACCACAGCTTCAAAAAATCCTAGGGGAAACCCGGCTAACCTAAATTGATTCAGCATGTCTTTAGAACCCTTATGTGACTTCCTGTCTCTCTAGGAGTGTGCTGACTGTATTTCCAAAAGTTTTAAAAAGTACCATTTATGTCTGGGGGAATTCGTCTGAGATATGTATAAAAAAAATGCAAAACATTTTACAGAATATTTCCATTTGATACGATGGTGCAGCCATGACAAACAAGAAGTTTGACTTCAAATCAAGGAGACTGAAAAATTCACACAATTTACAGTGAATATACAGCTTTCAAAAAGAGCTGGGACAAGACAATACACAGAAATATGATACTGTAAGATGATTTTTATAACCTTAAAACTACTAGGGGTTAAATGTTGGCAGAAGGGTACTTCACTTTATGCATTGGACCAACATTTTTTTCATTTATATTTCTGTTGGGATCACTGGGCTCAACAGATGACTTGTTTATTTGTGCAACTTTAAACTGGACATGTAAACTAACATTTCCTGTAACTTCAGTCCATGCCAAATGGCAGCTGAAGTCTTTTGTCTTCAGACAAAGACCAGCCAAATAAACTTGTGTGTGATCTATGACATTATCAGGCCAACAAGATAATTAACTCTCTGCTCTTCGGCTTCTTGCTGCCGGGACTCTCCACAGAGGTCATCGAACACTTGGAGCTCTTGCGACCTTACCTCATTTTTTCTCACCTCTGCTGCATGAAGCAGCAAAGAAAAGACTCTTTGCATGTGGACTGTTCTCAGCAGACTCAAAAACTCTTCAAAATGGTGGAGGAGACCGGACAAGCAAGTGCTCCAGACAGTGCTGGGCTGACAGCTCAAACCAAGCCAGGCCAGCCCATTGCTGTTGAAAAGGGGTAAAAGTTTGCAAGGTAACTTACCAAACAGAGGATCACAAAGCCAAGTTCATGCCAAGTGCTACCTCTGTAGGGCCAAGAAGGACCAGTTTCCTCTGGCCTGCACTGCTGGAATACAGTACAACAATGACTGCACTGGAACCACAACTCTTCTAAGCCAGATCACTGCTGATGAACAACACAACAAGCAGCTCCTCCCTTCACTCATGGACACACCTCTTTATCACTCCCTCCCTCACTCACATGAACACACACACACACACACACACACTATTCTGTGTCTTAAGTACATTTAGTTGAGGACATACTGTGTGTTTTCACCTTTGCTTTTTGCCAGGTCTATGTGTGAAAAGTTTGAATAAATGTTTTTGGAATCCTACTTGCTGCCTGTTTAATGTTATACAAGACTGAATTAATCCCCAACCACCGCTGTGTCAAGAACTCTAAAATACCTTTATCTTTACTTTTGATATGGTAATTCTGGCCACAGTTAATATACGGTTAGTATTTTAATTTTTAGTCAAAGTTCCAAATTGGTAGTTAAGTATATTGTAGTAGACTGACTTAATTAATTGGTTATCATTTGTCCTTTTTGCCACATGAGGTATTATTTAATTGGATAATTATTATAATATTATTTATTGGAGTTTTATGGTGGTTGAAGGAGCATGCTAAAATGTTTCCTAACTTGGCAGTAATTTCGTGCAAAATGTTTTTGCCATCCTGGCATGGAGCGCAGCCAGTGATAGAGACTTTTCCTCTGCTGGATTTGTAATCGAAGAACAAGAAAACCCACCTTCATGTAAATCACTGTCGCCTGTGTGTGTTTAATCACAGGTGCAGGTTGGGTGGGGCTTTGACTTTGACATATTGTCAGGTGGCCTGTTGGTTCTGGTAGTGAGCTTTACAAGTATGTGCAGGTGCAGGTTTTCAAAAAGGGACCATGCAGGACTCTGGCCTGCAGTGTGTCAAGAAGAGTAGCAAGGCGTCCCTTTGGTCCTTAAACCACAGACACCATTAACCTAAATTTTCTACCTCTTTTCTACCTTTTCTACACATATCTGCACAACCACTATTTCTCCTTTGTGTAGCAGAATATTTTACTTAATGAATCAATGGAAAGAATATTGTATTTGTCAATTAAGATGTACTTATGTTTTTTTTCCCTACTTTTGAAGTCAAGTTGATCCACTTCTCTGGTTCACTAGATACTTTGGGCTGTTGTATAATAACTGTCCCCTCCCTGCACTGACAGAGATCACATGGTTTAATGAATCTAACTGTTGCTGCAACAGAAAGATCAAAACAAGATAATAAAGGCATGGGTAAACTGGTTTAACAGGTTATGGTTTATATGGGGTTAGACATGGTTTTAGGGCACATTGAAGCCAATACACAGCCTCAGAGTGCTGCCAGAGAATATATGTTGATCCACAATCAGACCATCAAGGCTAGTAGATGTTGAGTATTTTGCTCGTAACAGTGGTTCTGAATTTGATTTCTCATTGTAGAAATCAGTGCTTCTTACAAAATTTGCAGGGGCATGTATGTATTGCAAGCACTCGCATTTGTGACTAAAAATAGGTGCGTAACTTCTGCCACAGTTTTGAGCACACATAGGGTCTTCAGAAAACATATAGAGTCAAGACTCAAAGTGTTTATTGTCATATGCGCAGTAAGGACACACGTTTCCCTGCAGAATGACATTCGTTCTTTTCTGTCGTCAATTAATGCTAAACAATATAAATCTGAAGTATAAAATAGATCAAAATATATGCGGTGAGCACAGTTTTAACATCTCCTTGCTTAATGTAATTTTAATTTGCCTGATGCGGCTAGATCTGTGAGCGTTTGGTCGCTAAAAAGACTGTTAAGAGTGGGTCAGCTCAATCCTACAGCTCCTTCTTAGTGAAAGATCTTCTTAAGCTAAGTGCGAATCTGGGAAACACGTTTTTCTTTCACAGGAGGCTTAAGAGCATTCTTAATAAGCTCTAAGCGCTAAGATCTTCTTAACTGGATCTGGGAAACGCGACCAATGGTAATGTCTCAATAGGCATAAACCTTCAACTTTTGGGTCGCAAATAATTAATATGTTTTACAATGGGACAACACTTGATCTAATGTAAGTTCAACTGCTGCACTGCTGGTGAAACAGCCTCTGTGTCTGCACAACCAGAAGGTGGTAACACTGGGCCATGCTATGTTATGTAGTTATGCTGTTAGCATGCAGAGTTTTTGTTTTTGTTTTGTTTTAGTTGAAATGGTGCCTCCCTTCTATCCTGTGTTGGGATTGTGATGGCGGCAGTGGTGGTTCTAGGCCAGTTTCAATGGGAGGGCCAAACTAGGGCCAGTCCTTTTGATACAGGGGCACATACAAGTAGGGTCAAATACCTAAGTCTGAACAATAAGATAAATACTTTTTTTTTTAAATCGGTATAGTGAACAAATACAATGAGGAAAAAACTATTTGTAAAATTGGAAAAACTTAAATGAAATTAAAAAAAAATTAAACACAAATCCTACTTGTCTATCCTCCTCCTCTCTCTACTCTCAATCTTCCTCTTCCTCTCTCCTCCTCTCCATCCTCCTCATGAATATTTCACCACTTCTTGAACTCTGTAGACAAAACAATTGATTGATTTGAATGGTTAATTACAAGCAACAAAAAACTTGTCGTAAGTAGAAAATCTGTCAATGGAACAAGTGAAAATATGCACCAAAAAAGTGAAAATTCAAAAAATTGTCTTTTGGGTCTTATTTTAAGTGTAATGATATGATATGATATTTTTGACTATAAGAAATAAGACATTTTGACAAGAATTCAAACAAACACTCTTGGTAAGATGTTTTGCAGTGCAACATTGTTATTGTAATTTGTCCTGGTTGCAGGCCTAAGTGATTCTTACATGCTCACTTTTTTTAAACAAAGATGTAAACATTAGATACATAGATACAACACAACTCGTTTAGCTCAGTTTATTTCATTCATTGATAAAAGAAAAGAACAATCCAATGTAAACACAAAAGTTCACGTCTTGAATGAAAGAGAGCAGAAAGAATGAAGTGAATGAAGATGTTGAAGCACAAGCCTCTGTCTCCCTCTCTTCTACCCCTCCTTCTGCTTCTGCCAATCTCTCATCTGTGCTTTCTTCCTCTGGTGGATCTTGCCAAACTTGGCTGATATCTGGAGAAAGACAAACCACTTTTAAATAGATATAAAAGAGCAATAAAAAAAAACACCAACAGCAATAGACTGATGAAATTAGATAATCTGATTAATACTAAACCATAAGACTAAACCTGTCACTCTACAGCTAACGTTATATGTCAAAAATGACGGTGCTGAAATCATTTCAATCTTGTTACACACACAACTCGAGCTAAACATTCATTCCACAACATTTCCAGACCAGAAGAAGATCTTGTCTTGTATTTTCAATTGTACTTTAAATAGTTTCACGTTATTCACCTTTATTTTACTAGAAAAATCGCACCCTTTTCCTCCTTGTGCGGCGTATGATCCAGTAGGTGCGCCGCTTTAAGTGCTCCGACCGGCAACCTGGTGAGACGATTGATTTAGTTCCGCGTCGTTGCCCCTCCGACTCCGGACTCAGAAATACCAAGAAAACACGAAGCATGTGAACAAGCCTATAATAATGTCTAACGTACTGTGGTATGATTTACCAAAGGACAATATATTTACAACAACTACTTGGACACCAGATAGATAGCATTTGTGGTGTCTGTTACTGTAAGAGCTTGGGTACTGTAATGTAGATTTATGTCAGGAAACTTAGCTTTAGGTAAGAACTTTTAGAGTTTTCAGGATTAAGACAAGAACAATGTTGGAAAATCTGTTGTTTATCTTACAGTCAAAATTAATATTAATATAAATCAACATAAACCACAGAGAAGTCAAACTACATGTGGCATTCACAAAAGGGAACTTTATTGAGGTGTATTGGACAGTATACCATATACCATAAAGAAAAATGTCAGTGTCAGATCTAATTTACAGCATGTATTGTAATGAAGGTTCAAGGTTTAAGTGAGACAACCAAAAAAATCAAATCATTAAAATCAATCAACATTAAACAAATATAATAAAAAAAAACCTGGAAAAAAACATTCACATATTCAAAAAGAAGAAAAACATGTTTAATTGTGAAAAACAAAAAGTCTCTGGGAGATCATAGTACACTAGTGGGTTAGACCTGCACCATAAAAACCACTATAGCCCTGTTTCCACCAAACACTTTCAATATAGTATCTTTGGAACCAAAGTAACCCTTCAGACATGGTACCTAGACCCTAGAGTGTCCACTGCAAACAGTACTCTTTCATGTTGTTGCCACTCACTGCTCCATCCAGCGCTCACTGTATTTCTGGTGACACAGAGGAAAGTCTGCACCTCATTTCTCAATCACAGAACAGGACTGCACGCAGAGTGACCATCCTCTATTGACCAATCAACAGACTGCAGTGTTCACAGCAGAGGGGGACCAAAAATGGGGACGGTACAGAACGGTTCCATTGGTACCATCCACAATTTTTCATGGTTGAAACGGAAAAAAAAGCGTACCGAACTGAACTGTACCATACTGCTCGGTGGAAACAGGGCTTATGTCTCTGGTTTGAATCCAGCTCCCTCCACCCTTCTCCCAGCATTTTCTATCTGCCTCTGATCTATAATCACTTGAAAGCAAAAATGTCTCTCTGCATGTAATACACAACAACAAGCAAACTCAAAGTACATTAAAAACTCAAAAAGAACAGGGATACGATAACTTGACAAAAATGGTTGAGATCAAATCCAGAGGTGTCATGTCTCTGAGGGATCAGTGTGCCCACAGGGACCTTCAGTGGGTGATCAGGCATCTGCTGATTCTCTCCACTGAGCAAACCTGAAACGTCCACCAGAGAAACAAACAGTGAAGTTGTGACATTGAACAGTAATGAATTACAGCAGGGCTGTCATATCATCTCTCCCATCATCGACTTTGATCATCAGTTTCACTAAAACTTACCTATGCACACATCATGAATGGGTTGCTGGGACAGGTGGATCAGCACTAGTATAATTAAAAGCATTGTTAGCATTATTCAGAACAGTTCATAGTCAAAGAATTATGTGGACGTTTAACAACAGTTTTACCTCATATATAGTGGTGGTTCAATTGAGTTTTCCTTCAGTTCATCATAGTGGTTCTTTACCATCTGGAGCTCATTTGAAACGTCTATGAAAAAAACAACCCACATTGTTAACCAGTGCACTATCAATTATTAAATGGTTGGAAATGTGGTGACTTATTCATTTCAATATTTACAGTATTTTAGTGATTAACATATTTTTATTTTTAAATGTTCCATTTCAGCCTGTTCTCACTCCCAACTCGTCAAAGTCCACCGCCGCCAAAGTCATTGACCATTTGTCAGTGACTTTGGCGACAGATACAGACATAAAGAGGCACCTTTCGCTAAGGTGTGATACGCACTGAGCAATGGCTATTTCTGCGTGTTGTCCATTTACCTGGGATTGAGTCACCATCTGTATTGAGTGACAGCTCGATTGATTCCTGCATTGTTTGCATCAGCTCCCTCAGGATCAGCACCTAAATTAACAAATTTTTCATCACTCTTCACTCAAACAGCCAAATATTGTGTTCAAGATGAACTAAATCTAACATGAATGAACTGTTTAGATGTGTGTTCAGAGAGCAGCTCAGACTGGGCATATTGGCTAATGGGGGGTTTAAGCTCAAAGGGCTAAAGCCTTATTGTGTCTGTATCAGTTTATTATTATCATTATTTTTATTATTATTTTTCTTCAGAATGTTGTTTTGCAAATTCCTGTGAGATGGTGCATCGTAGACCAATCAAATTTTCTTAAATGATTGGAGGTTGTGTGCAGTTGCTGCCCAAGAAATATCCAGCAGCCTGATGGGGGCACTATAATTGAAGGTTATCTTTAATAGTTACATCTCCTACATAGTAAGTGGGATTGGCTTGAAATGCGATTCACAAGTCCAGCTCAGTGTGTCCTACAAAAAATCCTCAAAACCTATCAGGGTCAGCTCGTAAGGTTTTTAAGCATTTTGAATTCTTTGAAAAAACACATTTTTTGACATCTCCTTGTAAAACATTGGTCCAATTTGCATCATATTTTTTATGGATCTTCGCTGGACCAAGCATGTCACAATTTCTGAAAAGCTTGTTGATATCTCATGGTGTTTTGAGATACTGACACAATGAATGGCTCAGCACAAAAATAGACCTAACTCCATAACCGTCAACACAAAACTTGCAGGAAATGCCTAAAGTGGTGCCAGCAACATAACCTGAAAGTTTCATTTAAATCAAACACTAGGGGGCACACAAATGCAAGAAAAAATGGGCAAGGCATAACATGAATCAGGCTATAAATCAAAATTGTTTTTCGTCCAATCATTACAAAACGTGCAGGATATGTTAAATAATAATGTTGAAGCAAGTGTGTAAAATTATTTACACCACAACACAAGTTTGATTTTTTTTTAGAAAAACAAATTTCTGATATCTCCTCTTAAACCATGAGTCTGATTTGTACCAACTTTTCTGTGGATCATCATCAGACCAAGTTCATCAAGAGTTATCAAAATCTTCTGATATCTGATTGTTTAGAAGATACTGACCAATGAACTTCAAAAGGGGCGTAGCTCAGTACACGAATAGACCAAACCTCAACAACACTTGGGCTGATCATCATGAAACTTGTAAAATATGTCAACGTAAGTACCTGAAATATACCCTGAAAGTTCTATTCAAAATGACCACCAGGAGGCACCACAAATGCAAATACAATTATAGCTGCAAGCTATGATTCCAGGGTTCAAGCCAGCATTGACATTTAACACTTGGGTAGAATCAAGAACTTTGACAGTTCAGGATGCCTGCATTAAAGATTACCAACAGTTTTATGACAATCAGACAGATGCTCATTAATATGTCCAAATCTTTACAAGACCACGCTCTTCTTTTGCAGCACTGTCACTTCCTACTGGTCAAGTACAGGAACATTTTGGGGACATGCTTTAATGGCTTGATTAAAAAAGTCCACCGAGTTTGATGATGTTTGAAAAAACCCTCATAGATTTATGGCTGAATGTTGTGAAAGGCCATTACACTTGTTTGGGACTTCTGGTGCCCCCTAGTAACCAGTTTTAAAATAATACACGTGGTTGGTAATTATCATTTAACATACCCCGCAAGTTTTGTAATGATTGGACAATCAATTTCTAATTTCTAGTCTGATTTGTGTTACTGCTTGCCCATTTTTTGTATTTGTGGTGACCCCTAATGGTCAAATTGAATAAAACTTTCAGGATATGTGCCTGGTACCTCTTAAAACACTGCTTGCAAAATTTGTGATGATTGGTCCAAACGTTGTGGAGTCATTTGCTGAGCCACGCCCCTTTTTTGTCACAATTCAGTGGATATGGTGAAAAACTTCCAGCTCTGCAGAACACAGTGGTGATTAATTAGGATTTTCTGAAGTATGGAAAGTGAAATGTCTTGAAATTTAGGATTTAACGTATTAAGCCCCACCCCCTAAAGCAGTAATTTGCAAATTTTGTGTATGACCGTAGATGATGCAAACTAAGTTTTGTTAAACTATCTTTGGCTGATCATGAGATATAACCTTTTTGCATGTGTAGCACCCCCTATCTGTTCATTTCAATCAAACTTTCACAATATGATTACTACTAAAGTTGACAGATTACTTCTGTCAACATTTTCTACAAGCAGCAATGAACGGGCCCTCGCACCTTCACGCAACTCGGCGGTGCTGGCAGGATGCAGGTTAATTTCTATCAAAGTCAGACAGTACATAAAGTAGTGAGATGGCATGTCCTTCATTCAGTCCTGAGATGAGTATTTCACATTTTGAACCACTTCCTCTACTCACTAGAGGGAGTAGGAGAAGGCACTAATGATATCTGATGTTCCTATACATGAAATATAGACCACAGCATGTGAATGTCAGGTAAATCAAAAAATAAGTGTTTGAAAAGACGTACTTCCTGTCGCCGCTAGGTGGCGCTGTACTCGTCAGTAAATATTGACTTACTGTCATCAATCCTGTGAAGTTTGGGGAAGATTGGACCATGAATGCTGGAGTTACAAACCACTTCCTGTTTTTGGCTACACATGGAAGTTAAACGCCTTGCCATGGTCACACAGTTTCACGAAATCTCAAGCTTCGAATAAGTTCTCTTCTTCAAGGTCTTGGGGTGGGACAGACCAAGGTTTGAAGTCGATCAGATAAAATCTCTAGGACAAGTTTGTATTTTACAAGCCTGGGAAATGGCAAAAAATGCACAAAAGTGGCACAAGTAAATTCAAAATGGCAGACTTCCTGTTGGGTTTGGAGCATGGCGTTTTAGAGTGTTACAGAGGCCTACCAAGTTCCATACATGCAGGTCAAATCAGCTTCGAGGGCTACTTTATTGAAATTTTCTAGGGGGCGCTGTTGAGCCATCTTGGCACATCAAGCACAAAAATCACATCGGACAGCACAAATTGGGAACTCTGATGTGTGTGCCTCATTTGGTGAGTTTTCAAGCATCCCTTGCCCCTTAAAAACAACTTTGTGTTTTATGCCGAATAAGGCGGCGCCACGGTGACAGCTTTTAATGAAAACTCAAGAGTTTAATTTTTAAGTGTCATCAAGTTCTTAGGACTTTTTATCAGCAAATTTGATGTACATTTGATTAAGCTGCTAGAAGAGGGACATCAAAGAATGAACTAAGTGACTTTCTGTTGCCAGTAGGTGGCGCTATGATGGTGATTCAAATTTCCTCTGTAGATGTGTTCAGGGCTGGACTGTCATCATATGTGTGAAGTTTTGGAAAGATATTCCCACGTGGAGTCAAGTTACAGCAACATTTATCATCACAGTGAAACCAAAATTTGCCGCCATCTTATGACTTTTTTGACCAAGTTTGAGGTGGGTCTGGTCAACTTTGTAGAAGATATTCATCAAAGTCTAAAACATGACTTTTCCTCTTGTCAGTAGGGGGCGCTATATTTATCACCAATTATTGACCTGTAGATGTGTTCAGGGCGGGACTGTCATTAATTCTGTGAAGTTTGGGTAGGACTGGTCAATGTAAACCGGAGTTATAAACTACTTCCTGTTTGCTTCCTGTTTCATGGCAAGGCTATTCAAGAGAAGGCTGAGACACGGGGTCAGACATGGGGGGATTGCACATGCGCAGTGTAACTTGAGCTGCGATGTTGGAGGGTGACAGCAGGGGTGCTAGATAAAAAGCGCAGGATCCGCTCAGGCGATCAAGGAGTGGCTTGGTGCGATCTGCTTGGACTTTTGGATGGCAGCTGCCTGAAGTTGTCGGAATTGCATCTCTGTCATTCTCACCCACAATGCAGGCCACCAGTGACAGTCCAATAATAAGCTGTGAAAATGACATGCATGCACATCCTCCTTATTCTGCGGTCTCACGCCATCTACTGAGCCTTTGAGGAAGTGCAGACCAGATTTTACTGCGCATGTGCAATCCTCCCATGTTTGACCCCGTGTCTCAGCCTTCTCTTGAATAGTCTTGTTTCATGGCAAGTCCCCTAAGTCTGACGCCATCCCACTGTCACACGCATTGCAAAAAAACTCAAGATTTGAACAATCTTTCTTCAAGGTCTGGTGTGGGACAGACCAAGGTTTGAAGTCAATTGGATTAAATCTCATTAAATCTCATTAAAATGTGACAAACCATCAAGTTTCTCAGCTGCTCCAACATAACATTTTTCGCCCTCTGAAACATGATGTCCTTTGAATCTCGTACATGGTTCTCAATAGTGCTCCTCATGTTTTTCAGCGAGCCTTCTCCTCTAATTTCTGCTGCTTCTAAAATAAAACAGTTAAATTATGTCAATTACATTTTTCAGCGCAATCACATTAAATGTAGGTATGTAGTAATATTGTGTCAGGTTGTATATGTCATGGTCTACTATCTTACTTCTGTAGCATTCTTTCATGTTTTCCTCGATTGTCTCCATCAGACTGTTGTAGATCATTTTCTTTTGCTTCCGGATGATTTTGTTGAGTTTTGTCTTCATTTTTTCTTCCTTAGAGAGACCACAAATTATACAGATTCTTTATTCTTTATTCAGGATCCCCGCTAGTTGTTGCCACAGTAACAACAACCCTCCCAGGGGTCCACACAAAATGCAAAAACAAGACAAGTCATTGAATGATCACATCATTATGTAGGTCAGGAGACATTATACAGGATGGTGACTATTAAACAGCATCATTACACGTGTGCCTTGGGATGATCACGATAAAAGGCCACTTTTATGGTCATGTTCACAGACAACAGTTCTCGTGGACATCCCTGCAGTCACCATGCCAACAGCAGGCTCCATCAAAACCTGCGCCATCTGTGGCATTGTGTTGTGTCATAAAACTGCACATTTTAGAGTGGCCCTTTATCTGTGACCATCCCAAGGCACACCTGTGTAGTAATGATGCTGTTTAATCAGCATCTTGATATGCCTATGCCACACCTATCAAGTGGATGCATTATCTTAGAAAAGAAGAAGTGCCCATTAAATCAGACTTGAACAAATTTGAGATATGTATCTACTGAGTGCATAACAAGTCTTAGAAGTCTTTAACTTAAACCTGTGAAACTGGGAGCAAAAACAGAAGTGTTGCATTTAACTTTGTTCATTGTATTTTTCGATGACAAGCAGTAAATTGTTTAAACTAATTGTCAGGTTAGGACCTGTTTTCCACCATGTGAGGGTGCACATATCTTTTGTCGACTTAGGTCCAAAATCTTCTTCGACATTGGGGGGATGTGTCGGCTTTGCAGCAGTTGTTCATTTTTCATTGGGTCAGTTTTAACTGAGAAATACGCTTGCTATAAGACGGTACCATCGTCAACTTTTACCTCTGTCTTGAGAAATATCAGTTGCAGTTCGACATCTTTGTACTCTTGCCTCTCTCATCAGCCTCTCTGTTTCAAGTGAAAACGAGTTGATGATCCCGTTGAATGGTCCACATTTTGCTTCATTTCTGAAACATGTTAACAGTTTGAAATGTTTCATACAGGAAGTGTTGACAAGTTTGTGTTTTGATAATATAATTTGTATTAATGCATTATATTACATAATCTGTATAACTGTATGATGCAGAATTTCAGAGTCTCCATAGATTGTAAAGAATAGCCAACTATGTTTTCATGAGGTCATTTCTTACGGGAAGGTCTTCTTGAATTCCTCATCAATGCTGTCAGTCAGGCATGACGTTAACTCCATATTGAGGTTTATTAGTTTTTTGTTCTTTGGTTTGTGAGTGCCGCCATTCTGAACTACACACTTCAGTATCCCATGAAAAGCACTCCCCTTCATTCTCTGGAAAAATAAATAAATAAAACAGAAACATGTTAAAGATATAAATTCACATGTGATCCAAAATCAGTTATTTTGATGTGATTATGATTCAAATACGTACAGGATGTAAGACCGACTTCAAGAGTCTTTCCCAGGAACTTTTGGATTTTTTAACTCCCTCAGTGAGGCATCTTTCAAAGGTGTCATAAGTCTTCTGCATGGGCTGTCTAATTTTTTTAAGTTCCTGCTTCATCTTTTCTTCCAGCTCTCTGCACACATCTGTGTTTCTGTCAGCCTGAAATCAAATACAACACATTCAGTATTTAAAGCAGTGAAACTATACTGCTACCTGATTTGTTTTTCTTTGGGGACAATATTGATTCTTTATTTATTCATGAAATTCTGTTTCTATTGAGTAATGGCCACCCATTTTATCTCAACCAGTAAATCAGACCTTATCTTCTTAACTGAAACTTGGCTTAGAACTGCCGATTTAAGTGCATTTTCAGAATTATGTCCTCCTCCTCGTTACATGTTTTTAAACGCCCCAAGGCTCAGTGGTAGGTGAGGTGGACCTGCAGTCATCTATACAAAAGATTTAAACTGTACTCTCATCACAGTAGAGAAGCCTCCCAGCTTTGAAGCACTAATCTTGAGAATACATTTTGACATCCCTGTGTGTTGTATTGCCATCTATCGCCCTCCTGAACCCAATAGTAGTTTTTAATCACAATTCTCTGATTTTATCTCGGCAACTGTTATTAGTTATGACTGCATTTTATTGGTTGGTGATTTTAACATTCATGTTGACCACCCTGATAATCATTTTACTTTTGCGTTTTTATCTAAATGTGAATACTTTAATTTAAAACAGCATGTAAAATCTCCTACGCATGAGCAGGGCCACACACTTGATTTGGTTTCTACCCTGGGTTTAGACATGAACTCCGTCTGCTTGAGAGATTTTATTAAATGGTTTTATTTGACATAAACTGCATTTCTGTCACTCCTGGGTCTCAGCAAACTGTGTTCACTCAGATTCTACATAGCAACTCAGCTATAGACTCTGCCGCCATCTTCAGTGCTGATGAATGTATGACCCAGTGGAACAATGTAAATGATATGGTTATTTATTATAACAGTATTTACTTGAGAACTTTAGACCAAATGGCCTTGTTGAAAGTTAGGTCATGTCATCCCTCAAACCCAAGGCCCTGGATAAATGAAAAAATTAGAAAACTAAAAAGAGAATGCAGAAGAGCCAAACGGCAATGGAAAACAACTAAACATCAAATCCATCGACTCCCATTGAGAGTTAATGTCATCATTTAACTCTCTGATAAAGACTGAGAGACTTGTTTATTTCAAGTTTTTCAAAAAGATTTTTGAAGTCATTGCCCCATGGCTTTTAAAATTTGTTCATAAATCTGTTTTGTCTGGCAAGGTCTCAGATTACTTCAAACAGGCCTGTATCCAGCCTCTCCTTAAGAAACTTGATTTAGATCCCACACTGCCCAGTAATCACCGTCCAGTATGCAAATTACCGCTAATATGAAAAATTTATGAAAATGGTTGCTCAGAAACTTCTAGAAAGAGTAGAAGAAAACAATATATTTGATAAATTCCAATCTGGCTTCAGAAAGAACCACAGTATCGAAACTGCTCTACTTAGAGTAACAAATGGCATTTTAATGAGTGCAGACTCAGGAAACCATACCATTCTCATTTTACTGGACTTGACTGCAGCATTTGATACAGTTGATCACATGAATTTACTCAACAGACTCAGAAACTGGGCTGGTTGCTAAGTGCAACTGCTCTTAAGTGGTTTGCATCCCATTTGTCAAATAGAAAGTTCAAAGTCATTGTTGACAACTTCAGTTCATCAACTGCTCTAATGTCATGGGCTCAATCCTTGGGCCTATTCTGTTTAGCTTGTATATTTTACCCCTTGGCCATGTTATTCACAATTTCATCTCTGTGTCATGCCACTGTTACGCTGATGATTCTAAGTGGTACATCTAATTTAGCCCTGGAAATCATCGCAACCTGGACTCTTTGCACTGCTGCCTTGCTGTCATTGAGGACTGGATGGCTTCCAACTTCCTACAGCTTAACACAGATAAGACAGAGGTCCTGGTTATTGGTCATGACCACACCTCCAACAGTGTCACCCCCTACCTTGGATCACTAACAACTTGCACACAACACTCGCTAGAAACTTGGGAGTCATCTTTGATCCATACCTTAACTTCAATCAGCACATTAAGGGTGTTGGTTGAATTACACTGGCTCCCCATGCAGTACAGAATTCAGTTTAAGGTTCTATTAATTACTTTTTAAATCCCTCCATGGTCTGGCTCCGCCTTACATTTCAGAGCCCTTAACCCCCTATTCTGCTTCAGGATCCCTCAGATCAGAAAACCAAATGTTGTTAAAAGTCCCACGGTCCAGACTTATATCAAAGGGTGATCACACTTTAATTATTTTCGCACCAAATTTATCTCTCTCATTAAATCAGCTGACTCAGTTCCTTTGTTTAAAAAGTTGTTAGACCCACCTGCACAGACTCGCATTTATATAAAATTGTAAGATTTTAAAGGTGTTTATGTATGCTTATATTCACATATATACATGTTTGCTTATATGTGTTTTTATGGGGATGTGTGCATCTATGTACATATGCAAAGGCTGCATATGTAGCAGCTGAAGGCTCGGGCACCCATGGTACTTGAGCAGAGGGTGTGGGAGGGGGTGTATTCCTGAAGGAGGTCACAGAGGTAAGTGGGGGCTAGATTGTGGAGAGCTTTGAAGGTGAGGAGAAGGTTTTTGTAGTGGATGCGGTGTTGTACAGGGAGCCAGTGAAGTTGGATGAGAACAGGGGTGATGTGGTCAGATGATTTGGTGCAGGTGGTGATCTGGGCGGCCGAGTTCTGAATGATTTGCAGTCTGCTGATGAGTTTGATGAGGAGGCCAGTGAGGAGGGCGTTGCAGTAGTCGATGTGGGATGTGACAAATGAGTGAACCAGGATTTCGGTGCTGGACTGGGACAGTGATGGGCAGAGTCTGGAGATGTTGCGGAGGGACAAAGAATGTAGTCTGGGTGATGTTTTGAATATGAGGCGCAAATGAGAGGGTGCTGTCCAGAATGGCGCTGAGGCTCTTGACTTGGGAGGAGAAGGGTACAGGGAATATGTCGATGATGATGGGTGGAGCTGGGGTGTGCTCTGACTTGATGAGGGTGGATTTGGAGCCAATGAGCAGGGCCTCGGTTTTACTGCAGTTTATCTTCAGGAAGTTCCTGCTCATCTGGCTCCAGATGTCTTCAAGACAGGTGGTGAGGGAGGTGGGAGGGATGGCAGTGGTGGGTTTGGAGGAGATATAGACCTGTGTGTCGTCAGCGTAGCAGTGAAAATGGACCCCATGGTGAGGAGGTAGATGATGAAGAGACGTGGACCCAAGACTGACCCCTGGGGGACACCCAGTGAAACACCCGAACACCCAGACTTGTGGTTCCTTAATTGTACAAATTGTTGATGGTCAGTGAGGTATGATGTGAACCAGGAGAGTGCAACACCAGTGATCCCAATGCCAGCCAGGCAGTCCAGGAGTAGTGGGTGGGAGATGGTGTCGAATGCTGCGCTGAGGTCCAGGAGGATGAGAATGGTGAGTAGTCCGGAGACGGTTGCACGGAGGTCATTGGTGATTTTGACCAGGGCTGTTTCAGTGCTGTGTTTTGGACGGAAACCGGAAACCAGTGGTGATCATCCAGGGTGGATCATTTGAGGAGGTGCAAGATGAGGCCAGTTGTTGGTGAATGGTGTTGATTTGGGAGCTGAAGAAGTCCAGGAAGGCAGTGCACTGATCAGTGGAAATGTCTGGAGGGAGGGTTTTAGGAGGCTAAAGTAGGTGGCTGACTGTTGAGAAGAGGACTCTGTTGTTACCTGTGCCAGTGTTGATGAGGTTGGAGTAGTATGAAGATTTAGGAGCTGATCGGGTTGGAAAGATCTGTGGTGTTGATGTGTTTGATGTTTCTAAAGGAGATGGTCTGTTGTTCTTTGGCTTTGTGTAATTGGGTGTGAATGTCAAAAAGTACAGCTTTGTGGTTAGAAATGGGGAAATCGGTGACAGCAAGGTTTGTGGGAGTGATGTCAGGGCAGCAGATTAAGTCCAATATGTGACCTTTGTTATGGGTTGGGAGGTTGATAAGTTGTGTGATGCCGAGACAGTCCAGGAGTGATGTGAGGTCATTTGCAAAGATACTGGATGGGTCGTCAATGTGGATGTTGAAATCTCCGAGGAGGATAACAGTGGGGGACATTGCACATACAGATGTTAGTAGTGATAAGAATTAATTGAGGAAAACAGTGGAGGGTTTTGGTGGTCTGTAGATGGTAACAATGATAGTGGGTTTGGGGCCTGTGAGTTTTACAGCTAAACATTCAAAAGAGGAGTGATTGGGGACAGGGACAGCAGTGACTTTGATGCTATCACGGTGAAGGAGAGTGAGGCCGCCCCCTCCTCCCAGTAGCACGGGGTTTACTAATAAAAGAAAAACCCGGTGGGGCAGCCTCATTAAGCTGGGAGAAGTCATTTGGTTGTTGCCATGTCTCAGTGAGGCATAAAATATCTAGGTTCCGTCCAGAGCTTCATTGGATATATCTTGATCGTTTGAGAATGTGGTGGTGTGCGAGCTGAGGTGGAGAAGTCCTGGAGAAGGTCTGGAGATGTAACATCTCCGTTACTGAGTAACGGAGTGGCAGAGTCAGCTCGTGAGAATGAAAGACAGAGCGATCCAGATGAACAGTTTAAAAATCCACATGATGGGAGATCGGCAGCGGCGTAATCCAGCGGTAGAAAATCCAGTTGAGTATGTTGAAGCCTCAGAACCAGGGCGGCTGAGGTGGAGGAGTGGAGTGCGTTGGCTGTAGCTTCGCTGGAGACAGGGAAACCAGTTGGTCGGCGCCGGGGATCAGCAGTAGGCTAGCCAGCTGGCAGGCGGACACCATGTACCGGGGAGGGGGCGTCCACCGCGTTGACAGCAATCCACGGGCACAGGTAAGGGCCCAGGAGAGCTGGCAGGGTGGCAGTGGCGAAGAGGTGTGCTTCATGGGGCACACCAGAACAGGCTATCCAGCCACAGAATGCGGAGAGGAGCCCCAGGAGTCCCGTACAGGTGAGCCCTTAACCGGCGGATCTAGCTTCTGACTAACAAGTGGCGAGGCAGTAGCAGCAGACAGGTAGAGACTGTTGAACTGCTGTTTCAGTGTCGCAGAGTGTTAGATCGAACAAGCCGAATCTAACAGATGGGTTTAGAGTCCAACATTTATACAGGACAACTTTCAATATATTGAGATTAAACAACAAAAACAGCGGAGGAGGCACGGCAACAGCTTGCCAGCAGTCCCTCACCCCGAAAGCTGATTGGGGCAAAATCTTAAATCCCCATTTTTCTAAGCACGCTCTATGAAACAGGCCCCTGCCTCAAAAAATGCTGAACTGTCTTTGTTGTGATTCTCTCTATCTGACATCTCATACAGCTCGGGATAGATGGACACGGAAATGTTTAGAGATGTTGCAAGTAGGAGTGCTTGAAGTGGCCGCGCAAAAGAGTCAGAGATGCTGGGTACAGCACCTTCACGTTCTCTCCTCATTAGGAACAACTGAATAGAGACGCTGCCACTCAGAAAAAAACACTGGACATTCAGCCTGACTTGATCTTACCCCTGCTCTACTTCTGGCCCCGTGAATCAGAGAGAGGATCCCATGAGCTCCAGACACATAGTTTAATGTCTCTGAGTGACAGTCATTGAGCTTTTGCAGAAATTCCTGAAGTCTGGGTATTTCTGTAAAAAAAATTCAGATTACATCTTACATACTTAAACTACATACTTAAATTCAAATGTCAAAATTCAATTAGTTATTTTTGTTTTAGTTAAAGTGGTGAAAGTAAACTAAAACAAAATGTGTTGGAGCATTTTCTATTATCCACAGAGGGCTCATATACAGTATGAGACGTCACCTACCAGTTTCCTGTGGCGTCAGACGTTTTTGCTTCAGAAACTCTTTGGAGCTCACTGTGAAGACTTTGAAACTTTCATCACTGAAATGTTTCTGAAAAAAAGATTGATTTTACATCAGGCTTGCAGTTGTAGAAAATTGTTGTGTTACATTTTCTGTTAGTCTATTCAACTCACCTTAAACTCCTTGAGTTTTCTGAACTCTTTTTTCACTTCTTCCTTGGCTTGTATGTTGTTTTTAAATATGAGAGCACGAACAGCATCTTTTGAACTGTAAGAAAATACTTTTATGAAGTGACACCTCATACAGTATTTGGAGAAATTAAACCTGAAATTCCAGCTTGCAGAGTGGTCTTCTCTCATCTCAGGATAAAACACTTTTGTTACCAACAACTCTACCATTCATACAGAAAAGGTAACAAAGTCTGTGATTTTCTACAAAATGTTTTGGTAATCATTTCAGGGAAAAAGACAAAGTTTAGAGACTGCTATTTTAGTTAAATTAATTGTGTTGCGTTTACAAGTAATTGTTGTTTCTACAGAAATTTCCTTGAAAGAACTCATTTTAAGCCAAGTAACTATTCGATATTTATCTATTAACCTATTATTAGGAACTTTATGTTTTATATGTTAAACTGGCTTACAGCCTGCAGACAAATATCAAGTGTTTTTATATTCAGCTGACCTACCATGCACGGACTAAAAGACTGTCTAGGTTACACTATGAATTCAATTAACTAATTAATTAACTGGAAGTGATTCAAGTGACCAGTGTCTTAATTTCCCTATATTCGCACCAAATTTTATATTACATAATTTTTATAAATTCCCAATAATTTATAGTTAGATATCAGTTCCTTCCAATTTTAGGAAGCTTTGGGCCTGGTAAAATATAGTGTTATGTTGGTTGCTAATACTGAAAAGACAAACAAATGCAGAAACTCATTTCTTATTTGAGAACACTATTCTACATATTCTGCAAATGTAAAAAAAACATAAACACACATGCATATACAAAAACAACATAATAGAGCCACCATATGCCTCAATGTCTAATTAGAATGTTATATTAAACTATTTACTTTTGGCAGCTTAAATCACTTACTGATCATCCGTATCTCCAATATCATCAGACTTGGTGCAGATGAAGTGGATGCGCTGACACTCACCACCATTTCCGATGAGGCTACAGGTACTTTTCAGGATGTCCCAGGCTTCAGTCTCTGTTGCTGCTCGATTAATTTCAGTCACAATCCACACAGTAGAGCAACTTCCAACAACCTGAAGGGACGTAATAACAAGTCAATAATGAATCATCAATTATCAGTGCTTTGTAAAAAGCATTGCTAAGTTTCCAGATAACAGAGTAAGACACAATAAACAGCACTACATGTGAATAAATTACCCCTTTCCACATCTTGTCTCTGCTCTTGTTACGGTCCCCATTTCCAGGAAGATCCACAAGTGTGACATGCTGGAGAAGATCATTGTTAGGCACCCTCACAGTCACACACTTCACCAGGGGCCAATACCACTTCTTTACTTCTTTTCCTTCTCCATCGTTTGATTCACTCCTTGTGTATTTGACTAATTTTGCAGATAGCTCTTTAGCCTGCAATCAACAATACAATCAGATTAAGGCAACGCAAGGCGATTTCATTTGTATGCACAAACTCATAAAAAAATTACAAGAGGATAGGATAAAAAGGAGAGCAAGTGAGAGGCATTATCTTTGAAAGTAGCATTCAGTGGTCCACAGATGATTTGTCATTTGTTAAAATCTAAACTGGACATCGGCTTTTCTCTGGGTCTTGTCATCTGAGATGTTGACTGAGACTGCATGTTCTTTGTTTCAAACAGCTATCTCTCCACAAGTGATAGAGCAGTCATTAAACTTGATTGGACAGTACTTTCACAGTGACACATGACTCTGTGATGTCACCGAGCAAACTTGTTCAAAGTTTTGCTCTCCTCACACACTTGTCCCTGAACCATTGAAGGGTGCACTTGCTCCAAGACTCTTTTCTCTTTTCTCCTGAGCTGCTGACAAGCTCTTGCTCCTTAGACTCTTGCTCTCTTGCTCCTGGACCTCAGCTGAGGTACAACATAGACAGGAGGACCTGCTACGCCCTTCCCCTGTTTTCACACCCCTGTATGCCCACAGCAGGAGCAGAACCTGAAGACCAGAGAAGTCAGTGTGCCAAACACAAGGTTTGCAACTGACTTTCCAGTAACAAGGAGAACCAAGTTCATTTAGCACCCCAGTATCTAACTCTGCAAGGACACCGAGCGACCAGGCTCCTTGAATCTGCACCTTCAGAACAAGGACGCAGCAAAGACTGCTTCTGGAACCACAGCTCTTTCCAGCTTTCATCTGCCAGCTAACAAAAGCAGCACACCACAAAGCGACTCTTCCCTCCATCCATTCTAGGATTGGTAATGTAACAACTGGGCATAACTTTAGTATGGTTGTACAGGCTAAGCAAGACTGTTTAACGTTGTCAATTGTGATTTTGTGCTGTTTATTGAGTTATTCTTGTAATTGTTTGCTGTGGGGTTATTGTTTAGTTGGCTTCACCAAAGCTAAGTGATAGTTTGCTAGTCTTGCATGCAACTAATCATCCTCTGTACTATCCCAGTACCTTTGCCACACAAATTGCACACACATACATAATCACACATTGAGGCCTCTAGTTTCCCGGCGCAGCGCAGGGTGGCGCAGGGTGGCGAACCCCGTGCAGAGCTAGTTTCAAGCAGCGCAACCCGAGGCGCGCTCAGTTTGGTAGTTTGGCAGACCGAGGTGCGCTCAGATGGGTGTGGCGGCGCAGTAGGGGGAGGTGTTGACAGATCCAGTTTGCCGCAGTGACAGTTTCGTGCCAAAAGGCTTTGCCGGATTGTTTGTCAGATCAAAGGGGACTGGCACCGTTTGGCACGCGTAATGGAAACCCAACCTGATTTGATTAACACGGCTGCAAACTAATGAGTTCACATCCCTCTCAGCCAACCACAAACAGCCACAGTATCAGATAGGGAGTATATATTCAGCATCTGTCATCTTAGAAAGGTCAAAAGAAAAGAAACAGAGTGAGACTGTGAGAGAGAAAGAGAGAGCGCGCACGAGAGAAACGCTGTCAACAAATTTATTGTGCCCCCGGCTTGCCCGGCTCCTCCTCCTCCTCCTCCTCCTCCTCCTGACAAGATGATCTTCAGTTTTACGTTCTAAAAGCTTTTTTTTTTTTTTTTTTTTTTAAATATACATTTGTACTTGTAGGGCTCTAAGTTTACGTTTTTAGTTCACAGAAGCTGGTTATTGTTGTGTTTGTGTCAAAATAAAGTTTATCAAACGTTTTCACATCTTTGTTTTTGTGATTTACATGCCAAAATGATCACAATTCAATTGGGAAAGACGAGTTCATTTTACAGGCTATGCATCATCAGCCCGTGGAGGTCTGCTCGCAGTTCCGTATATTCGGACACTGCAAGCTTGGACCTCCCGGACCGAAACATCAGTTTCCTCCTGGGAGAAGTTTGGCCGTCTGACGCTGCTGCTCTCTTCTGCCATGGCGAATTGAGTACTCTCATTACGCCTTCGCATGGTGCATTTAAGGACAAGGAGAGGGCTCATTTGATTGGTGTGATGTGAATCGGCTGTGTAAAACCCACTCCACGCCTTCTCTCCTCCCTCTTTCCGACTTGCGCAGGTAGGAGAGACGGAGGTGGGAAAGAGGAGTAGCTGCGAAGGATACCATTGCTGATACGTAGCTTGCAAAATCCGCCTGGCCACACCCAGTTGGCGAAGCGCAGGTGCGGTGCGCCTCCGCCTTGCCTGGTCTGCGAAACTAGAGGCTTGAGTCTCTCTCTCTCTCTCTCTCTCTCTCTCGCTTTGCTTTCTTTGTGAATAAATGCATTTGGAATCACACCTGCTGTCTGTTTAATGTTACACAAGAGTGAATGAATGGTCATCCTCTGCTATGTCAAGAACTCCAAAATGCTTTGGGCTTTACTATTAATTTTGGTTATGGTTATTTAATATTAAAAATTCCAAATTGATAGTTTGGTGAACTTTATGAAACTGATATCATTAACTGGCTATCATTTTCCCTTAGCGGGAATGGTTCCCCACGAGGTGGTTAATTTGTAAATTAGGTCACATTATTTGACATAATTAATAATAATTATCAATAATTATTAATTATTTCCGATAGCCATTTTGATACTATAATTGGAGATCTGTTACGAGGTCTGGTCTGTGTTAAGACTTAGATCCCAACTAAAGAAAAAAGATTAAATTACTTACATAAATAGGCCTAGTAATAAATATGAAGTGGATTAATCATTTCTTCAGTGCTAATTGGTGGCTAACAGGTTCTTACACAGTGGAACTTAAAAACTGTCACAATTGCAAAACCTTTAGATTTAAACAGCCAGATAGACACAGTCACCCCAGTTCTGTCTTTATTTAGCAAACCAATGATTTGTTCAATGCACTGACAGTGATTCAATGGGAAAATGTGAAAGAGAAATGTAGATTTGTGGTTTGTCAGCATAAGTGCAAAAACTGACGTTAATTTGTAAAGACTTTAAAAATAGGAACCATCAATAGACTGAATAGAAGTGGGCCAAGTACTGATCCTTGTGGTACTCCGCGGGTCCTGCTGGGAAGTTAAGTTGCTTATTGGGATTAAATAATTACTATTAGAAATATGGACTGGAGAATAATAACTTTTTTCGTTACCTACAAGTTCGAGATTACATACGGAAATAATTAAAAGATTTTGAAACTGGAACGCAATCAAAAATAGATGATTGTCTGAAACTGTCACCAAATGAAAGTAAGTTGATTTCCCACATTTACAATACTCTTTTATCAACGAATTCTCCCTCTTCCAAAAAATTTCAAGTAGAAGTGGGAAGGAGAATTTGGTGAACTAATTTCAGATGATTTATGGGGAAAAAAAGCCTTGAGAATATACATACTTGCTCAAACAATGCAAAACATTGTCTCATCCACTTTAAAATTATACACAGGCTTTACGATTCAAAGGAGAAACTACATAGTATAAACCCAGAGGTGTCATCTATGTGTGACAAATGTCAATCTTCTGCGGCAACACTTGTACATAGATTTGCTCTATGTCCAGAGATACAATCTTTTTGGATTGATATCTGCAACATAATGTCTATGGTCATGAACACCAGGATTAAGCCTGTGGGCTCTGCTCATTATTCTTGGGATATCTGAAATCTTCAGAAAGATAAACGTGACACAGCAACGTTTTCTCTCTTATTGCCTCATAACAGCAAAGAAACTAATTCTCATACTATGGAAGAACACATCTGTCCCTACCTCCAAGATGTGGCTAGAGGACTTAACTAATACACTCCATTTGGAAAGGATAGGATTTGTCCTGAACGATAGGCTTCAACAATTTAATAAAATCTGGAAACCCCTCATATCTTATCTTGCAACTGTAACAAATGGTATCAACCCAAAAATTATTGCAACAACTTAAGAGATATAATTGAGCACGGGCATTTTTCTATCACAATGTTATAAGCCCCTATACACTCTAAACTTTCAAAGTTTAAAAAAGTGCATAACCCAAATACAATGTTTATTACAGATTTGTTCCTGGAAAAACTTGACACACAGCGCTGATCCTTAGCTGAGCTAAGGATCCCCTGTCCCCCTCCAAAAAAAGACAAAAGTCTTATCTTACTCACTGATTCAGATGTCAAAAGCTTTCTCTTGGATTGGAGAAATTCTGGAACTTCTTTAAAGTACTTGTTATCTATGAGGTTTTCAAGGGATTTGTCTCTCCATTCTTCTCCATACAGCGCTGACAGCTTGTCAACAGTGTCCTGATCCTCGTCATCTTCCTGATCATCTTCTCGATTGGCATTATCCCCAAGGAAATTTAACAAGGACCACAACTCATCTTTCCACTCCTTAAAATGAATTAATTTATTTCAGTGTAATTCAAATATCATGTGAAATAATCAGCAACTATATTTTTGCAGCTAATTTTCAGTTTGCTTCAAGTGAACATAAATACAGTATTTTTAACTAATTTTACCTCTTTTGTAATGAACTCAATTTCTGCCTCATATCTTTGGTGTAGCATGTTAGCCTCCACTTTAATCATGACTGAGGTACATGCTTTGACCCTCCCATAAGGCAAGAGATTCTTCTCTCCAATGACAGCATTTATCAGAGAGCTCTTTCCAGCCCCGGTTTTACCAAAGACACCAATCAGCTCCCTCTTGTCGATCTCCAAATCACCAATTTTCTTCCTATTGTACAAGAGGTTGAACATGAGTTAACTGATCAATTTGGAAAATAAACAAACACTGAAAGAACATGTCACAATAGAAAAACATCTACAGTATGACCAGCCTAGTCAAACAGCTGTAATCAATATTTTCATATTAATTAGTTTGAATGTCGACTTGCATGTGAGAAGGGTCACCAAGAGATGACACCACACAGAGTTATCACCAGACTTTGAGGTTCCCCTCAGCTTTACAGGGCTTTGTATCGTCTTGCTTATTGGTTTCAGTTTTTCACCAAGGCAGATTTTAGTTCTGTAAGACCTGTGTTCAGTTTCACAAAGATAGACTTTGACTATATGGCTTTGATCAAACTAACAGTCAAGTTTCATACAGACATCTAATGATGTCACAAAGCTATCTAGTCCTAGGCTATCTTCAGTAGGACTAATTTGCCATGAACTCTGGAAAATTCTGAATTAAGATTGTTTTTTTTTTTTTTTTTTTTTAAATTTGATTTACACAGCCCTTCCCATTTGAATACCCAATTGTGGTAATTAAACTACTTTAGCGGCTGGCAAGCCCAAGCTGTTTCCAGAGGACACACACCCCGGCTGCCTGGGTTGTGTGAACCTAAATTTCTGTCAAGCACCAATTATTATCCACTTGATTGTATTGTTTTAAGAAATTTTAAGAAAATTAAGTCTGGTCCTCCTGTCTTCCTGTAGGGTTCCCTGGAGGCAGCCAGTGGGGGCACCAAGGACAGTTGCATGCGGTGTAACACCAGGGTTTGTAGTTAAGTGGTGTGTAGTGCCAGTGGAATGTGACCACCTTTAGATTGGGTGAGGTGTGTCTTGTGGTTGTAGCAATTAACTTGTAACTATCTGCCTTTGGTGCCACATTGTGCCCTCTGACTGTCTTCTCTACCTTCAGCCTCTCTTTTAGTAGGACCAGGGAATAAATTATTTCTTATTGATTTTAAGGCAGACAGAAAAAGAGGAAATAATAAAACTGCTTGAACTGGTTATTTTGACTGCTGTGTTCTACGGTCTACAAAAACTCTTTCCTCATTACTCACTCCCAAACATCGTTAACAAACCACAAATGATGAGCCATGTTTTCCTCTTTTTTTTGTCATCAGATGCCGCTAGTCAGCAGACAATTATCATGGAAACATGGCTCTTAGTTCTGAAAGAGCCTGAGGAAAAGGTGGCTAACTTTTTTATAAAAAGTCAGTATGTGCTTTTTGTGAAACTGTCCAACTTGCATTGACTAATTTAAGAGCAAAATAAAGACTGACTCAACAAGGCAGAGTGAGACCAGGTCCATATAACACAGAATATGGAATACGAAAAACTCAATACTTACTTGAGGAACTGATTGAGTTTGTTGTCTTGGGCTGGTAGCCTTTTTTGAACATATCTCATGATGGTTTTCACATCAGACAATATAAAGCCTTCTGTCAGTGTAAAAGCAACGAACCATTCAGCAGGAACCAGTGTATAAAGTAAGCAGAAATGCATAATCAGGTGTCTTGTTACATAAAAAAAGGAGAAAAAGAATCCCTCTCAGAGTGTATTATCTGGGTTAATACATTATCCAGTTAAAGCCTCATTTCTTATTTACTCAGCACCAGTGCCCGGTTGCATTTAATGCTTTAAGTTTTTAATTTAAAGTCAAGGTAAAGAAAAATCAATAATTTCTTTCTTAACACATTATACATTTTAGAAAATACTTGTTGAAATGGAGTTAGACTGGTAAATAGTTTTTCACCATTTTTGTGTCCAGGATTTTTGGGTGGGCCGAAAATAATGGCTTGATGACACAATGGAGCCTTCGTCATCACCATATAAAAACTACATCGCCAGCTTGTAGTAGTATTTACTGAGGCCAAGATATTAACAGACATTTTCTATAGAAGTACATAAAGGTACATACAAAGTATAACCCTATGGTAGGCTGCCATTGTTTAGAAAGTATTAGAAATACCTGAGTATGACCCCGGTCTAGGTTCACATCGTTGTTTTCTGGTTGGTGATTGCCATTTGCTGGACTCGCCCTGAAGATCCAACTTTCTCTTCACTTATTGGATTGAAAAAAAAGAAAGAAAAGAAAGCAAAAAACAAGTTTATTGCATGTGCCTCTCACAAAAACAAAAAGTGGCCCCTGAGAGGCTCCTCTAAAATATGCAGTTTGATCACGCATCATAATGCCACAGGTCTGCCAAGTTTTGAGGGGTTGTGCTGTTGGCATGCTGACTGCACGAATTTCGTTGCCTTAGAACTTAATGTTCATTTTAATATCATAAGTTGTCTCCACTGTCATTTCCCTAAATTTGGAAGTACATCTAATGAAACAACTGCACAAGTCAGTTATGATAATATACTGCTGCCAGGGCAAGATTTGTGCAGAAATTCTTTGGTTGCATTAGCTTTTCTGGTGGCTGGTCTCAGACGATCTTGCAGGGGTGTAGAGGTCCTGGGCTGATGTGGTCACATGTGGTCTGCATTGTGAGGCTGGTTGGATGTACTGCCAAATTAAGGGAAACAACATTGTAGACAGCTTGTGATAGTGAAATGAATATTCAGCTGACGAGCAACAGCTCTGGTGGACATTCTTGCAGTCAGCATGCCGATGGCACGCTCCCTCAAAGCTTGTGACATATGTGGTTTTATGTTGTGTTTATGTTATGTTGTTGTGTCATGAAACTGCGCATTTAAGAATAACCTTTTATTGTGACCATCCTAAGACAAAGAAAGGGAGCCAAAAAAAAAGTTAAATTTTTGTATCTCACCTTTATCACTTGAAGCACTGGTGGATGGACAAACCTGAGGTTGAACATGTAAATATGTCTTTTAAAACAATGTTTAATTGACAGGATAAAGCATGAAGGTCATTTTTAGGTTCATGAAATGTACCCAAATTCACAAATATGTAGGATAGTACTACAGACCTAGTTGTATTCTTATGTCAGTCTGCTACGAGCTAGTCTGACTGGCTAGAATCTGGCGGGCGTGTCTCTGGTGGTTGACCAGCCAGCCTGGTTAAGTAGCCTTCTAGCTAGCAGTGTTACCAGGTTGGTCCAAACAATCAATATTAGTCTTAAATAAAATGAATATTGAAAATAGTATAAATGTCTGCACTATGACAAACCAGGCCAAACTTTTGTCAACCCAGCAAATTAATTTATTCCATCCTAAAGCTGCCCAGTTGGGTGGAAAATCACCTGATCTGGCAACATTTCTCGGAAAAATTGTCTGCCCCAGATGCAGCTGTTTTTGGCGTGTCAGTGATACAGTCACCAGGAAATCCTAACATATTTCACATATTGCCATCAGGCAGTGAAACGTACGCCCCTTCACACAGAAACAAAGAATATAGGCAGCGCTTTTTCATTAGTCATCATATGAATTAAAGTTTTATAAAATCAGTTTATTGAATAAAAATGTTCAAACAGACATCTGAAGAACATGATATTAGTTCATTACAATACAACTGAGAACATGGCTGCCATGTCAAATAGTTGGGCAACAGTGCCTTAGATGATACTTAACTGTGTGAAACTGTTTTCAACTTACTTGAGCAGGAGAATCAACTGTTTTTGGATTTGTTGTGTTTTGTTCCCCCTAGTAACAAAAGAAAATAGTTGCAAATCAACAATAGTTAAAGTTGTTGTTTGTCACTCTGGAGGAAGATAGTTGACTGCTGAGTCTCATTCCCAGGTCATCAAATACAATCACTTTGGGTTGGTAGTTGGACTGAACAATCAATTCAAAGCACCAGTATTTGACGACCTGGGAATGAGACTAAATGATCAACTATCTTCCTCCAGAGTGACATACAGCACCTTTAGGAAATGTTACATTCTCTTTAATGTACTTGTTATCAATGAGATTTTTGTATTATGTTTATTGTTAATTGTCTTTACAGTGCAGAACATTACCTTTAACAACTCTAGTCTCTTCTTGAATTTTGCCCCAGGTCCCAGTTTTGGGATCAGGTCAGTGATTTCTTGATGACCACAAAAATAAAGACTTTCCTTGTCAATGCATTGACCTGTAATTAACAAAATGTTCAATTGAATCATAGCAATGCAAAACTAAAACTAATTTCAAACTGCTGCAGAAATATATAAGGAGGGACATAGGTGTGAGCATTACAGCCACACAGTGCTGCATTGTAGAGTTAGACTTTTGAGTAGTTTCAGTGTCTTGCAATTTTGGGTGGACCTAAAATAATGGCTTGATGACACACTGGAGCCATCATTATTATAATCACTCCCACACCATATAAAAACTGTGTCACTATCTACAAAGTTCCTAGTGCACGAGTAAACTTTACAATGTTGACAACAGTGTAATAGCTATTACCACTGACATGTTAACGCAGCCGAGCTAGCTACGGTAAACATCTGGCCTACTCCTTCCAACAGATTAATTTGGATTTCTCACAACTAATAAAACCAGACTAACTAATTCAGCAAACATTTAAGAAGCTGTGCATCACTCGTAGTATCCAGTGGGTTTTCACACTCCTGAAAAATGTGTCCTCTCTTCCTCCTCCTCCGTCACCATAAATTCAACCATTGTCTTATGTTCCACATATTTTTCAATTAAGAGACTGGTATGGTCCCTAAATTTTTCCTGCAGGAAATGGTTACAGACCATATAGCAACCAATAAGGGAATACTTAAAGCCGAGTGCAAATACTTAGAGATCAAAGAGTTTGCCCTTACAACATCCCAAGGACATTCTAATGGTGATGTTATATCAGAAGCATACTGTATGTATTGTTGCATGTTACTGTACAGTATGTATTGTATTGTATAGATAGATGTAGTTTAATCCTTAGGGTATGCATGCTGTTGACTGTTTGAGGTGTCCTGATGAGATTTTAACACACAACCAATGAAATAATATTTACTGAAGCCAAGATATTAACAGACATTTTCTTTACAAGTAAAAAAATGACATTATATGAAAGTATAAGCCTGTGGGATGCTGCCATTGTTCAAAAAGTATTGGAAATACCTGAGTATGACCGTGGTCTACGTTCACATCGGTGTTTCTTGGTCGATGATTGCCATTTGCTGGACTCGCCCTGAAAATCCAACTTTCTCTTTCCTTATTGGATGGGGAAAAAAGCAAAAAAAAAAAGTTTGTTGCATGTACCTCTCACATAATTGAAACATGGTCTAAATATACCAAATAAAAAGGAAAGTGTTGCGTTTACATGTTTGTTTAGTAGAGTTGCCTAGTCAAAGCAAGATATTGTTGCATTAAAAACACATGTTAACACTACATGTAATCATTAAGATACTGTGTATCTCACCTTTATCACTTGAAGCACTGGTGGATGGATGAACCTGAGGTTGAACAAGTAAATTTGTGTTTGATCAAGAAAATATATTTCCATAGCATTTGTCCTCCAACAGGGCTCTACAGGCTTAAACACAATTTACAATTCACACACCAAAATTTGCATTTATGTTCTCATTCAGTCTGGGATGAGCCGGGTGAAACCCTGGGAAGTGGAGTCCAGAGAAGAGCTAACAGCTGATCAAGTTCAGTGTCCTTTTTCCCCCTAGTCAACATTGTGATTCAATGATACGATTCTTCAGTCAGAGTTTCAGTCTTTGTCTCAGGACTCTTCAGTGCCTAAAATGGAATAGTGACTTGTCCTTGGTGGGGCTACGGCACTGTAGGTAGCTCTGTATATTCTGGCCGTTTTTGTCTTCTTAAACATTTGTATTTTGAAAGTATTTCTCCTGTCACAGAAAGTGAGACTGAAGTTTGTGTTTCGGATGTTATTATCATACTGTTGGTGATGTGTCCTTGTTTTTATTCCAGTACTCTGCACAGATTTGACACCTGACCGCCCACCTGCTCTTATCCAACAACTCTCTGAAGCTCAGTCCGCCACATGGCACGACACAGCATAGAGGTCATTTTTAGGTTCATGAAATGTTCACAAATTCACAAATATGTAGGATATTACCACAGACCTAACTGTATTCTTATGTTGCTTTGCTATGAGCTGGTCTGACTGGCTAGAATCTGGCTTGCACATCTCTGGTGGTTGACCAGCCAGCCTGGTTAAGTAGCCTTCTAGCTAGACTTACAAGTCTGTCTTTAGACGCTTTGCTTAACTAAAGACTGATGACTTTCTCCCTGATTTTGTGTTTAGATGGGCGGATACAATTTCAGAGTTTAAAAAAACTCCCTACGTTGCAGAACCAATAGTAAATCTGCAGGGCGGTCCTTCGGTGGCTCGCTGAACTCTTGTGCTTGTAAACATAGTCCCACTAGAAACACGTGTAGTGGTACAAAATGGCTCAGCCGTGCTCGCAGAAAACGCCGTCAAAGTTCAGTGGATGTTTGTTGCGTTTGTGGCAACACATTCTCGCCAACTAAAAGAAACAAACATAATCTTTTACAAGGCCATGACTCATCCGTCCGGCCGGACTACAGAGGGAATCGCCTTGTTGTTTACAAATACTTCCGGGTAGAAAACCAGCAGAGCTTTTAGCTATATATATAGCCTATATATCACATTTTTCACATCACTGTATCACCGTTTGGACTAATCCGATGTTTGTAAAGTCTATAAACACAATGATTGAACAAACATTACTATTTCTGTGTGCACGTTTAGCTGGGCTAACCGTTAGCTGCTAGCCCTGTTAGCCGTTAGCAGTGTCTGTAATAGGTAATAACTTAACTCATTAAACGGTCCGTGAAAAAAAAAAAACTTTTCCAGCGGATATCTTAGTTCCAACATGATTGAGCTAGCAAAGCAGTTTTGTGTTGCTATGTGTGGTTTTTATTCAGTTTTAGGAAATCACGATGTCTAGAAAGCATCAGTGGCTGCAGCTGACAGGGACAGCTAACAGCAGCAGCAAAGCTAACATCAGGACGTCATTTGTTAAAAGCCTCCCGTTGTTGGATACGACATGAAACTACTCCAGTTAGCTCAATAATGTTGTAACTAAGACATCTGCTGGAAAAAATATTTTCTTCACGGATGAGCACACGTTTGATAAAACGGAGTTAAATCTCTCGGCATCCATTTTCAACCTCTCTGTGTGTTTGTTTCCTTGCGGACTAGAAAAGGAGGAGCGCACATTTCTGAGAAGGCGTGTCCTTTTCAAAAATGCAAGAGGCGTTGCTTTGTTGCCGGCCGTTTTCGCCGGTGTGTTAAACACACTTTAGAAAGGAGTGTCCCCAGACTATCAGAAGGCGGAGATCTCTGATTGTCTGGTGGCGAGACTACCTTCTAGCTAGCAATGTTGCCAGGTTGGTCCGAAAAGTCAATATTAGTCTGCAAAGAAAATGAATACTGAAAAAAGTAGAAATGCACTATGACGAACCAGGCCAAACTTATGTCAACCCAGCAAATTAATTTATTCCATCCTAAAGCTGCCCAGTTGGGTGGAAAATCACCTGATCTGGCAACATTTCTCGGAAAAATTGTCTGCCCCAGATGCAGCTGTTTTTGGCGTGTCAGTGATACAGTCACCAGGAAATCCTAACATATTTCACATATTGCCATCAGGCAGAGAAACATACGCCCCTTCACACAGAAACAAAGAATATAGGCAGCGCTTTTTCATTAGTCATCATATGAATTAAAGTTTTATAAAATCAGTTTATTGAATAAAAATGTTCAAACAGACATCTGAAGAACATGATATTAGTTCATTACAATACAACTGAGAACATGGCTGCCATGTCAAATAGTTGGGCAACAGTGCCTTAGATGATACTTAACTGTGTGAAACTGTTTTCAACTTACTTGAGCAGGAGAATCAACTGTTTTTGCATTTGTTGTGTTTTGTTCCCCCTAGTAACAAAAGAAAATAGTTGCAAATCAACAATAGTTAAAGTTGCTGTTTGTCACTCTGGAGGAAGATAGTTGACTGCTGAGTCTCATTCCCAGGTCGTCAAATACAATCACTTTGGGTTGGTAGTTGGACTGAACAATCAATTCAAAGCACCAGTATTTGACGACCTGGGAATGAGACTCAATGATCAACTATCTTCCTCCAGAGTGACATACAGCACCTTTAGGAAATGTTACATTCTCTTTAATGTACTTGTTATCAATAAGATTTTTGTATTATGTTTATTGTTAATTGTCTTTACAGTGCAGAACATTACCTTTAACAACTCTAGTCTCTTCTTGAATTTTGCCCCAGGTCCCAGTTTTGGGATCAGGTCAGTGATTTCTTGATGACCACAAAAATAAAGACTTTCCTTGTCAATGCATTGATCTGTAATTAACAAAATGTTCAACTGAATCATAGCAATGCAAAACTAAAACTAATTTCAAACTGCTGCAGAAATATACAGTACAGGCCAAAAGTTTGGACACACCTTCTCATTCAATGCGTTTTCTTTATTTTCATGACTATTTACATTGTAGATTCTCACTGAAGGCATCAAAACTATGAATGAACACATGTGGAGTTATGTACTTAACAAAAAAAGGTGAAATAACTGAAAACATGTTTTATATTCTAGTTTCTTCAAAATAGCCACCCTTTGCTCTGATTACTGCTTTGCACACTCTTGGCATTCTCTCCATGAGCTTCAAGAGGTAGTCACCTGAAATGGTTTCCACTTCACAGGTGTGCCTTATCAGGGTTAATTAGTGGAATTTCTTGCTTTATCAATGGGGTTGGGACCATCAGTTGTGTTGTGCAGAAGTCAGGTTAATACACAGCCGACAACCCTATTGGACAACTGTTAAAATTCATATTATGGCAAGAACCAATCAGCTAACTAAAGAAAAACGAGTGGCCATCATTACTTTAAGAAATGAAGGTCAGTCAGTCCAGAAAATTGCAAAAACTTTAAATGTGTCCCCAAGTGGAGTCGCAAAAACCATCAAGCGCTACAACGAAACTGGCACACATGAGGACCGACCCTGGAAAGGAAGACCAAGAGTCACCTCTGCTTCTGAGGATAAGTTCATCCGAGTCACCAGCCTCAGAAATGGCAAGTTAACAGCAGCTCAGATCAGAGACCAGATGAATGCCACACAGAGTTCTAGCAGCAGACCCATCTCTAGAACAACTGTTAAGAGGAGACTGTGCGAATCAGGCCTTCATGGTCAAATAGCTGCTAGGAAACCACTGCTAAGGAGAGGCAACAAGCAGAAGAGATTTGTTTGGGCCAAGAAACACAAGGAATGGACATTAGACCAGTGGAAATCTGTGCTTTGGTCTGATGAGTCCAAATTTGAGATCTTTGGTTCCAACCGCCGTGTCTTTGTGAGACACAGAAAAGGTGAACGGATGGATTCTACATGCCTGGCTCCCACTGTGAAGCATGGAGGAGGAGGTGTGATGGTGTGGGGGTGTTTTGCTGGTGACACTGTTGGGGATTTATTCAAAATTGAAGGCACACTGAACCAGCATGGCTACCACAGCATCCTGCAGCGACATGCCATCCCATCGGGTTCGCGTTTAGTTGGACGATCATTTATTTTTCAACAGGACAATGACCCCAAACACACCTCCAGGCTGTGTAAGGGCTATTTGACCAAGAAGGAGAGTGATGGAGTGCTGCGGCAGATGACCTGGCCTCCACAGTCACCGGACCTGAACCCAATCGAGATGGTTTGGGGTGAGCTGGACCGCAGAGTGAAGGCAAAGGGGTCAACAAGTGCTAAACACCTCTGGGAACTCCTTCAAGACTATTGGAAAACCATTTCAGGTGACTACCTCTTGAAGCTCATCGAGAGAATGCCAAGAGTGTGCAAAGCAGTAATCAGAGCAAAGGGTGGCTATTTTGAAGAAACTAGAATATAAAACATGTTTTCAGTTATTTCACCTTTTTTTGTTAAGTACATAACTCCACATGTGTTCATTCATAGTTTTGATGCCTTCAGTGAGAATCTACAATGTAAATAGTCATGAAAACGCATTGAATGAGAAGGTGTGTCCAAACTTTTGGCCTGTACTGTATAAGGAGGGACATAGGTGTGAGCATTACAGCCACACAGTGCTGCATTGTAGAGTTAGACTTTTGAGTAGTTTCAGTGTCTTGCAATTTTGGGTGGACCTAAAATAATGGCTTGATGACACACTGGAGCCATCATTATTATAATCACTCCCACACCATATAAAAACTGCGTCACTATCTACAAAGTTCCTAGTGCACGAGTAAACTTTACAATGTTGACAACAGTGTAATAGCTATTACCACTGACATGTTAACGCAGCCGAGCTAGCTACGGTAAACATCTGGCCTACTCCTTCCAACAGATTAATTTGGATTTCTCACAACTAATAAAACCAGACTAACTAATTCAGCAAACATTTAAGAAGCTGTGCATCACTCGTAGTATCCAGTGGGTTTTCACACTCCTGAAAAATGTGTCCTCTCTTCCTCCTCCTCCGTCACCATAAATTCAACCATTGTCTTATGTTCCACATATTTTTCAATTAAGAGACTGGTATGGTCCCTAAATTTTTCCTGCAGGAAATGGTTACAGACCATATAGCAACCAATAAGGGAATACTTAAAGCCGAGTGCAAATACTTAGAGATCAAAGAGTTTGCCCTTACAACATCCCAAGGACATTCTAATGGTGATGTTATATCAGAAGCATACTGTATGTATTGTTGCATGTTATTGTACAGTATGTATTGTATTGTATAGATAGATGTAGTTTAATCCTTAGGGTATGCATGCTGTTGACTGTTTGAGGTGTCCTGATGAGATTTTAACACACAACCAATGAAATAATATTTACTGAAGCCAAGATATTAACAGACATTTTCTATACAAGTAAAAAAAATGACATTATATAAATGTACAAGCCTGTGGGAGGCTGCCATTGTTCAGAAAGTATTGGAAATACCTGAGTATGACCGTGGTCTAGGTTCACATCGGTGTTTCTTGGTCGATGACTGCCATTTGCTGGACTCGCCCTGAAAATCCAACTTTCTCTTTCCTTATTGGATGGGGAAAAAAGCAAAAAAAAAAAGTTTGTTGCATGTACCTCTCACATAATTGAAACATGGTCTCAATATACCAAATAAAAAGGAAAGTGTTGCGTTTAAATGTTTGTTTAGTAGAGTTGCCTAGTCAAAGCAAGATATTGTTGCATTAAAAACACATGTTAACACTACATGTAATCATTAAGATACTGTGTATCTCACCTTTATCACTTGAAGCACTGGTGGATGGATGAACCTGAGGTTGAACAAGTAAATTTGTGTTTGATCAAGAAAATATATTTCCATAGCATTTGTCCTCCAACAGGACTCTACAGGCTTAAACACAATTTACAATTCACACACCAAAATTTGCATTTATGTTCTCATTCAGTCTGGGATGAGCCGGGTGAAACCCTGGGAAGTGGAGTCCAGAGAAGAGCTAACAGCTGATCAAGTTCAGTGTCCTTTTTCCCCCTAGTCAACATTGTGATTCAATGATACGATTCTTCAGTCAGAGTTTCAGTCTTTGTCTCAGGACTCTTCAGTGCCTAAAATGGAATAGTGACTTGTCCTTGGTGGGGCTACAGCACTGTAGGTAGCTCTGTATATTCTGGCCGTTTTTGTCTTCTTAAACATTTGTATTTTGAAAGTATTTCTCCTGTCACAGAAAGTGAGACTGAAGTTTGTGTTTCGGATGTTATTATCATACTGTTGGTGATGTGTCCTTGTTTTTATTCCAGTACTCTGCACAGATTTGACACCTGACCGCCCACCTGCTCTTATCCAACAACTCTCTGAAGCTCAGTCCGCCACATGGCACGACACAGCATGGAGGTCATTTTTAGGTTCATGAAATGTTCACAAATTCACAAATATGTAGGATATTACCACAGACCTAACTGTATTCTTATGTTGCTTTACTATGAGCTGGTCTGACTGGCTAGAATCTGGCTTGCACATCTCTGGTGGTTGACCAGCCAGCCTGGTTAAGTAGCCTTCTAGCTAGACTCACAAGTCTGTCTTTAGACGCTTTGCTTAACTAAAGACTGATGACTTTCTCCCTGATTTTGTGTTTAGATGGGCGGATACAATTTCAGAGTTTAAAAAAACTCCCTACGTTGCAGAACCAATAGTAAATCTGCAGGGCGGTCCTTCGGTGGCTCGCTGAACTCTTGTGCTTGTAAACATAGTCCCACTAGAAACACGTGTAGCGGTACAAAATGGCTCAGCCGTGCTCGCAGAAAACGCCGTCAAAGTTCAGTGGATGTTTGTTGCGTTTGTGGCAACACATTCTCGCCAACTAAAAGAAACAAACATAATCTTTTACAAGGCCATGACTCATCCGTCCGGCCGGACTATAGAGGGAATCGCCTTGTTGTTTACAAATACTTCCGGGTAGAAAACCAGCAGAGCTTTTAGCTATATATATAGCCTATATATCACATTTTTCACATCACTGTATCACCGTTTGGACTAATCCGATGTTTGTAAAGTCTATAAACACAATGATTGAACAAACATTACTATTTCTGTGTGCACGTTTAGCTGGGCTAACCGTTAGCTGCTAGCCCTGTTAGCCGTTAGCGGTGTCTGTAATAGGTAATAACTCATTAAACGGTCCGTGAAAAAAAAAAACTTTTCCAGCGGATATCTTAGTTACAACATGATTGAGCTAGCAAAGCAGTTTTGTGTTGCTATGTGTGGTTTTTATTCAGTTTTAGGAAATCACGATGTCTAGAAAGCATCAGTGGCTGCAGCTGACAGGGACAGCTAACAGCAGCAGCAAAGCTAACATCAGGACGTCATCTGTTAAAAGCCTCCCGTTGTTGGATACGACATGAAACTACTCCAGTTAGCTCAATAATGTTGTAACTAAGACATCTGCTGGAAAAAATATTTTCTTCACGGATGAGCACACGTTTGATAAAACGGAGTTAAATCTCTCGGCATCCATTTTCAACCTCTCTGTGTGTTTGTTTCCTTGCGGACTAGAAAAGGAGGAGTGCACATTTCTGAGAAGGCGTGTCCTTTTCAAAAATGCAAGAGGCGTTGCTTTGTTGCCGGCCGTTTTCGCCGGTGTGTTAAACACACTTTAGAAAGGAGTGTCCCCAGACTATCAGAAGGCGGAGATCTCTGATTGTCTGGTGGCGAGACTACCTTCTAGCTAGCAATGTTGCCAGGTTGGTCCGAAAAGTCAATATTAGTCTGCAAAGAAAATGAATACTGAAAAAAGTAGAAATGCACTATGACGAACCAGGCCAAACTTATGTCAACCCAGCAAATTAATTTATTCCATCCTAAAGCTGCCCAGTTGGGTGGAAAATCACCTGATCTGGCAACATTTCTCGGAAAAATTGTCTGCCCCAGATGCAGCTGTTTTTGGCGTGTCAGTGATACAGTCACCAGGAAATCCTAACATATTTCACATATTGCCATCAGGCAGAGAAACGTACGCCCCTTCACACAGAAACAAAGAATATAGGCAGCGCTTTTTCATTAGTCATCATATGAATTAAAGTTTTATAAAATCAGTTTATTGAATAAAAATGTTCAAACAGACATCTGAAGAACATGATATTAGTTCATTACAATACAACTGAGAACATGGCTGCCATGTCAAATAGTTGGGCAACAGTGCCTTAGATGATACTTAACTGTGTGAAACTGTTTTCAACTTACTTGAGCAGGAGAATCAACTGTTTTTGCATTTGTTGTGTTTTGTTCCCCCTAGTAACAAAAGAAAATAGTTGCAAATCAACAATAGTTAAAGTTGCTGTTTGTCACTCTGGAGGAAGATAGTTGACTGCTGAGTCTCATTCCCAGGTCGTCAAATACAATCACTTTGGGTTGGTAGTTGGACTGAACAATCAATTCAAAGCACCAGTATTTGACGACCTGGGAATGAGACTCAATGATCAACTATCTTCCTCCAGAGTGACATACAGCACCTTTAGGAAATGTTACATTCTCTTTAATGTACTTGTTATCAATAAGATTTTTGTATTATGTTTATTGTTAATTGTCTTTACAGTGCAGAACATTACCTTTAACAACTCTAGTCTCTTCTTGAATTTTGCCCCAGGTCCCAGTTTTGGGATCAGGTCAGTGATTTCTTGATGACCACAAAAATAAAGACTTTCCTTGTCAATGCATTGATCTGTAATTAACAAAATGTTCAACTGAATCATAGCAATGCAAAACTAAAACTAATTTCAAACTGCTGCAGAAATATACAGTACAGGCCAAAAGTTTGGACACACCTTCTCATTCAATGCGTTTTCTTTATTTTCATGACTATTTACATTGTAGATTCTCACTGAAGGCATCAAAACTATGAATGAACACATGTGGAGTTATGTACTTAACAAAAAAAGGTGAAATAACTGAAAACATGTTTTATATTCTAGTTTCTTCAAAATAGCCACCCTTTGCTCTGATTACTGCTTTGCACACTCTTGGCATTCTCTCCATGAGCTTCAAGAGGTAGTCACCTGAAATGGTTTCCACTTCACAGGTGTGCCTTATCAGGGTTAATTAGTGGAATTTCTTGCTTTATCAATGGGGTTGGGACCATCAGTTGTGTTGTGCAGAAGTCAGGTTAATACACAGCCGACAACCCTATTGGACAACTGTTAAAATTCATATTATGGCAAGAACCAATCAGCTAACTAAAGAAAAACGAGTGGCCATCATTACTTTAAGAAATGAAGGTCAGTCAGTCCAGAAAATTGCAAAAACTTTAAATGTGTCCCCAAGTGGAGTCGCAAAAACCATCAAGCGCTACAACGAAACTGGCACACATGAGGACCGACCCCGGAAAGGAAGACCAAGAGTCACCTCTGCTTCTGAGGATAAGTTCATCCGAGTCACCAGCCTCAGAAATGGCAAGTTAACAGCAGCTCAGATCAGAGACCAGATGAATGCCACACAGAGTTCTAGCAGCAGACCCATCTCTAGAACAACTGTTAAGAGGAGACTGTGCGAATCAGGCCTTCATGGTCAAATAGCTGCTAGGAAACCACTGCTAAGGAGAGGCAACAAGCAGAAGAGATTTGTTTGGGCCAAGAAACACAAGGAATGGACATTAGACCAGTGGAAATCTGTGCTTTGGTCTGATGAGTCCAAATTTGAGATCTTTGGTTCCAACCGCCGTGTCTTTGTGAGACACAGAAAAGGTGAACGGATGGATTCTACATGCCTGGTTCCCACTGTGAAGCATGGAGGAGGAGGTGTGATGGTGTGGGGGTGTTTTGCTGGTGACACTGTTGGGGATTTATTCAAAATTGAAGGCACACTGAACCAGCATGGCTACCACAGCATCCTGCAGCGACATGCCATCCCATCGGGTTTGCGTTTAGTTGGACGATCATTTATTTTTCAACAGGACAATGACCCCAAACACACCTCCAGGCTGTGTAAGGGCTATTTGACCAAGAAGGAGAGTGATGGAGTGCTGCGGCAGATGACCTGGCCTCCACAGTCACCGGACCTGAACCCAATCGAGATGGTTTGGGGTGAGCTGGACCGCAGAGTGAAGGCAAAGGGGTCAACAAGTGCTAAACACCTCTGGGAACTCCTTCAAGACTGTTGGAAAACCATTTCAGGTGACTACCTCTTGAAGCTCATCGAGAGAATGCCAAGAGTGTGCAAAGCAGTAATCAGAGCAAAGGGTGGCTATTTTGAAGAAACTAGAATATAAAACATGTTTTCAGTTATTTCACCTTTTTTTGTTAAGTACATAACTCCACATGTGTTCATTCATAGTTTTGATGCCTTCAGTGAGAATCTACAATGTAAATAGTCATGAAAACGCATTGAATGAGAAGGTGTGTCCAAACTTTTGGCCTGTACTGTATAAGGAGGGACATAGGTGTGAGCATTACAGCCACACAGTGCTGCATTGTAGAGTTAGACTTTTGAGTAGTTTCAGTGTCTTGCAATTTTGGGTGGACCTAAAATAATGGCTTGATGACACACTGGAGCCATCATTATTATAATCACTCCCACACCATATAAAAACTGCGTCACTATCTACAAAGTTCCTAGTGCACGAGTAAACTTTACAATGTTGACAACAGTGTAATAGCTATTACCACTGACATGTTAACGCAGCCGAGCTAGCTACGGTAAACATCTGGCCTACTCCTTCCAACAGATTAATTTGGATTTCTCACAACTAATAAAACCAGACTAACTAATTCAGCAAACATTTAAGAAGCTGTGCATCACTCGTAGTATCCAGTGGGTTTTCACACTCCTGAAAAATGTGTCCTCTCTTCCTCCTCCTCCGTCACCATAAATTCAACCATTGTCTTATGTTCCACATATTTTTCAATTAAGAGACTGGTATGGTCCCTAAATTTTTCCTGCAGGAAATGGTTACAGACCATATAGCAACCAATAAGGGAATACTTAAAGCCGAGTGCAAATACTTAGAGATCAAAGAGTTTGCCCTTACAACATCCCAAGGACATTCTAATGGTGATGTTATATCAGAAGCATACTGTATGTATTGTTGCATGTTATTGTACAGTATGTATTGTATTGTATAGATAGATGTAGTTTAATCCTTAGGGTATGCATGCTGTTGACTGTTTGAGGTGTCCTGATGAGATTTTAACACACAACCAATGAAATAATATTTACTGAAGCCAAGATATTAACAGACATTTTCTATACAAGTAAAAAAAATGACATTATATAAATGTACAAGCCTGTGGGAGGCTGCCATTGTTCAGAAAGTATTGGAAATACCTGAGTATGACCGTGGTCTAGGTTCACATCGGTGTTTCTTGGTCGATGATTGCCATTTGCTGGACTCGCCCTGAAAATCCAACTTTCTCTTTCCTTATTGGATGGGGAAAAAAGCAAAAAAAAAAAGTTTGTTGCATGTACCTCTCACATAATTGAAACATGGTCTCAATATACCAAATAAAAAGGAAAGTGTTGCGTTTAAATGTTTGTTTAGTAGAGTTGCCTAGTCAAAGCAAGATATTGTTGCATTAAAAACACATGTTAACACTACATGTAATCATTAAGATACTGTGTATCTCACCTTTATCACTTGAAGCACTGGTGGATGGATGAACCTGAGGTTGAACAAGTAAATTTGTGTTTGATCAAGAAAATATATTTCCATAGCATTTGTCCTCCAACAGGACTCTACAGGCTTAAACACAATTTACAATTCACACACCAAAATTTGCATTTATGTTCTCATTCAGTCTGGGATGAGCCAGGTGAAACCCTGGGAAGTGGAGTCCAGAGAAGAGCTAACAGCTGATCAAGTTCAGTGTCCTTTTTCCCCCTAGTCAACATTGTGATTCAATGATACGATTCTTCAGTCAGAGTTTCAGTCTTTGTCTCAGGACTCTTCAGTGCCTAAAATGGAATAGTGACTTGTCCTTGGTGGGGCTACAGCACTGTAGGTAGCTCTGTATATTCTGGCCGTTTTTGTCTTCTTAAACATTTGTATTTTGAAAGTATTTCTCCTGTCACAGAAAGTGAGACTGAAGTTTGTGTTTCGGATGTTATTATCATACTGTTGGTGATGTGTCCTTGTTTTTATTCCAGTACTCTGCACAGATTTGACACCTGACCGCCCACCTGCTCTTATCCAACAACTCTCTGAAGCTCAGTCCGCCACATGGCACGACACAGCATGGAGGTCATTTTTAGGTTCATGAAATGTTCACAAATTCACAAATATGTAGGATATTACCACAGACCTAACTGTATTCTTATGTTGCTTTACTATGAGCTGGTCTGACTGGCTAGAATCTGGCTTGCACATCTCTGGTGGTTGACCAGCCAGCCTGGTTAAGTAGCCTTCTAGCTAGACTCACAAGTCTGTCTTTAGACGCTTTGCTTAACTAAAGACTGATGACTTTCTCCCTGATTTTGTGTTTAGATGGGCGGATACAATTTCAGAGTTTAAAAAAACTCCCTACGTTGCAGAACCAATAGTAAATCTGCAGGGCGGTCCTTCGGTGGCTCGCTGAACTCTTGTGCTTGTAAACATAGTCCCACTAGAAACACGTGTAGCGGTACAAAATGGCTCAGCCGTGCTCGCAGAAAACGCCGTCAAAGTTCAGTGGATGTTTGTTGCGTTTGTGGCAACACATTCTCGCCAACTAAAAGAAACAAACATAATCTTTTACAAGGCCATGACTCATCCGTCCGGCCGGACTATAGAGGGAATCGCCTTGTTGTTTACAAATACTTCCGGGTAGAAAACCAGCAGAGCTTTTAGCTATATATATAGCCTATATATCACATTTTTCACATCACTGTATCACCGTTTGGACTAATCCGATGTTTGTAAAGTCTATAAACACAATGATTGAACAAACATTACTATTTCTGTGTGCACGTTTAGCTGGGCTAACCGTTAGCTGCTAGCCCTGTTAGCCGTTAGCGGTGTCTGTAATAGGTAATAACTCATTAAACGGTCCGTGAAAAAAAAAAACTTTTCCAGCAGATATCTTAGTTACAACATGATTGAGCTAGCAAAGCAGTTTTGTGTTGCTATGTGTGGTTTTTATTCAGTTTTAGGAAATCACGATGTCTAGAAAGCATCAGTGGCTGCAGCTGACAGGGACAGCTAACAGCAGCAGCAAAGCTAACATCAGGACGTCATCTGTTAAAAGCCTCCCGTTGTTGGATACGACATGAAACTACTCCAGTTAGCTCAATAATGTTGTAACTAAGACATCTGCTGGAAAAAATATTTTCTTCACGGATGAGCACACGTTTGATAAAACGGAGTTAAATCTCTCGGCATCCATTTTCAACCTCTCTGTGTGTTTGTTTCCTTGCGGACTAGAAAAGGAGGAGTGCACATTTCTGAGAAGGCGTGTCCTTTTCAAAAATGCAAGAGGCGTTGCTTTGTTGCCGGCCGTTTTCGCCGGTGTGTTAAACACACTTTAGAAAGGAGTGTCCCCAGACTATCAGAAGGCGGAGATCTCTGATTGTCTGGTGGCGAGACTACCTTCTAGCTAGCAATGTTGCCAGGTTGGTCCGAAAAGTCAATATTAGTCTGCAAAGAAAATGAATACTGAAAAAAGTAGAAATGCACTATGACGAACCAGGCCAAACTTATGTCAACCCAGCAAATTAATTTATTCCATCCTAAAGCTGCCCAGTTGGGTGGAAAATCACCTGATCTGGCAACATTTCTCGGAAAAATTGTCTGCCCCAGATGCAGCTGTTTTTGGCGTGTCAGTGATACAGTCACCAGGAAATCCTAACATATTTCACATATTGCCATCAGGCAGAGAAACGTACGCCCCTTCACACAGAAACAAAGAATATGGAAGCGCTTTTTCATTAGTCATCATATGAATTAAAGTTTTATAAAATCAGTTTATTGAATAAAAATGTTCAAACAGACATCTGAAGAACATGATATTAGTTCATTACAATACAACTGAGAACATGGCTGCCATGTCAAATAGTTGGGCAACAGTGCCTTAGATGATACTTAACTGTGTGAAACTGTTTTCAACTTACTTGAGCAGGAGAATCAACTGTTTTTGCATTTGTTGTGTTTTGTTCCCCCTAGTAACAAAAGAAAATAGTTGCAAATCAACAATAGTTAAAGTTGCTGTTTGTCACTCTGGAGGAAGATAGTTGACTGCTGAGTCTCATTCCCAGGTCGTCAAATACAATCACTTTGGGTTGGTAGTTGGACTGAACAATCAATTCAAAGCACCAGTATTTGACGACCTGGGAATGAGACTCAATGATCAACTATCTTCCTCCAGAGTGACATACAGCACCTTTAGGAAATGTTACATTCTCTTTAATGTACTTGTTATCAATAAGATTTTTGTATTATGTTTATTGTTAATTGTCTTTACAGTGCAGAACATTACCTTTAACAACTCTAGTCTCTTCTTGAATTTTGCCCCAGGTCCCAGTTTTGGGATCAGGTCAGTGATTTCTTGATGACCACAAAAATAAAGACTTTCCTTGTCAATGCATTGATCTGTAATTAACAAAATGTTCAATTGAATCATAGCAATGCAAAACTAAAACTAATTTCAAACTGCTGCAGAAATATATAAGGAGGGACATAGGTGTGAGCATTACAGCCACACAGTGCTGCATTGTAGAGTTAGACTTTTGAGTAGTTTCAGTGTCTTGCAATTTTGGGTGGACCTAAAATAATGGCTTGATGACACACTGGAGCCATCATTATTATAATCACTCCCACACCATATAAAAACTGTGTCACTATCTACAAAGTTCCTAGTGCACGAGTAAACTTTACAATGTTGACAACAGTGTAATAGCTATTACCACTGACATGTTAACGCAGCCGAGCTAGCTACGGTAAACATCTGGCCTACTCCTTCCAACAGATTAATTTGGATTTCTCACAACTAATAAAACCAGACTAACTTATTCAGCAAACATTTAAGAAGCTGTGCATCACTCGTAGTATCCAGTGGGTTTTCACACTCCTGAAAAATGTGTCCTCTCTTCCTCCTCCTCCATCACCATAAATTCAACCATTGTCTTATGTTCCACATATTTTTCAATTAAGAGACTGGTATGGTCCCTAAATTTTTCCTGCAGGAAATGGTTACAGACCATATAGCAACCAATAAGGGAATATTTAAAGCCGAGTGCAAATACTTAGAGATCAAAGAGTTTGCCCTTACAACATCCCAAGGACATTCTAATGGTGATGTTATATCAGAAGCATACTGTATGTATTGTTGCATGTTACTGTACAGTATGTATTGTATTGTATAGATAGATGTAGTTTAATCCTTAGGGTATGCGGGCTGTTGACTGTTTGAGTTGTACTAATAAGATTTTAACAAACAACCAATGAAATAATATTTACTGAAGCCAAGATATTAACAGACATTTTCTATACAAGTAAAAAATGACATTATATGAAAGTATAAGCCTGTGGGAGGCTGCCATTGTTCAGAAAGTATTGGAAATACCTGAGTATGACCGCGGTCTACGTTCACATCGTTGTTTCTTGGTTGATGATTGCCATTTGCTGGACTCGCCCTGAAAATCCAACTTTCTCTTTCCTTATTGGATGGGGAAAAAAAGCAAAAAAAAAAAGTTTGTTGCATGTACCTCTCACATAATTGAAACATGGTCTCAATATACTAAACAAAAATAAAAGTGTTGCGTTTAAATGTTTGTTTAGTAGAGTTGCCTAGTCAAAGCAAGATATTGTTGCATTAAAAACACATGTTAACACTATATGTAATCATTAAGATACTGTGTATCTCACCTTTATCACTTGAAGCACTGGTGGATGGACGAACCTGAGGTTGAACAAGTAAATTTGTGTTTGATCAAGAAAATATATTTCCATAGCATTTGTCCTCTAACAGGACTCTACAGGCTTAAACACAATTTACAATTCACACACCAAAATTTGCATTTATGTTCTCATTCAGTCTGGGATGAGCCGGGTGAAACCCTGGGAAGTGGAGTCCAGAGAAGAGCTAACAGCTGATCAAGTTCAGTGTCCTTTTTCCCCCTAGTCAACATTGTGATTCAATGATACGATTCTTCAGTCAGAGTTTCAGTCTTTGTCTCAGGACTCTTCAGTGCCTAAAATGCAGTCGTGACTTTTCCTAGTTGGGTCTACGGCACTGTAGGTAACACTGTATATTTTGGCCGTTTTTGTCATCTTAAACATTTGCATTTTCAAAGTATTTCTCCTGTCATAGAAAGTGAGACTGAAGTTTGTGTTTTGGATGTTATTATCATACTGTTGGTGATGTGTCCTTGTTTTTATTCCAGTACTCTGCACAGATTTTACACCTGACCGCCCACCTGCTCTTATCCAACAACTCTCTGAAGCTCAGTCATATGATCATATTTTCCCCTCAGTTTACTGAATACAAACGTTCAAACAGACATCTGAAGAACATGATATTAGTTAATTACAATACAACTGAGAACATGGCTGCCATGTCAAATAGTTGGGCAACAGTGCCTTAGATGATACTTAACTGTGTGAAACTGTTTTCAACTTACTTGAGCAGGAGAATCAACTGTTTTTGCATTTGCTGTGTTTTGTTTCTTCTAGTAACAAAAGAAAATAGTTGCAAATCAATAATAGTTAAAGTTGCTGTTTGTTACTCTGGAGAAAGACAGTTGACTGCTGAATGTCATTCCCAGGTCGTCAAATAAAGACACCTTAGGTTGGTAGTTGGACTGAACAACGAACCCAAAGTGCCAGTATTTGACGACCTGGGAATGAGACTCAACGATCAACTATCTTTCTCCGGAGTTACATGCAGCACCTTCAGGAAATGTTACATTCTGTTTAATGCAATTGTTATCAATGAGATTGTATTTGTATTATGTTTTTTTGTTAATTGTCTTTACAATGCAGAACATTACCTTTAACAACTCTAGTTCTCTCTTGAATCTTGCCCTGGGTCCCACTATTGGGATCAAGTCAGTGATTTCTTGATGACCAAGACAGTAAAGATTTTTCTTGTCAATGCGTTGAGCTGTAATCAAAAAATATTCAGTTGAATCATAGTAATGCAAAACTAAAACTAATTTCAAATTGCTGCAGAAATAAATGATATAAGGAGGGACATACAGTTATTGTGAGCATTACAGCCACACAGTGCTGATAGCCTGGTTGTATGATTGTATTGATTGTATTTTATGTTCGTGAGGATTCTCAGTCATCCAGGTCATGGTAATCTTAAGTGCTATATCGTAGGTAATTGGACTTGCTTGAGTTTCTTGAAGATGTTTCACCTTACAGCAGGTCTATTCAATTGGTGGCACGCGGGCCTCATGCAGCTCAGAAGCAACCTCTGAGTGGCCCGGGCAGAGAGTGGTACCGAGACCCGGTATTAAACGGCCTGGAGCAAAATTAATCAAGACCGTAATAATATGTAATTGGCTCTTTTATCGTTACTTTTTAAAGTTTTGGTTTCACGGATCATCATGCTGCAGCCTTCTTCTTGCTCACTGCATGTCAGCGCTGACCTCCTCCCCACAGCACACACACGCAAACACAACAGAGTGAAGTCATAGCCATAGTCAAAGCCAATACTTTATGTAGAAAGCCATATTTCAATCCACTCTGTCCACAGTCTCTCATTTACTGCTATTATGGTTTATGATCATGGTTTTCACAAGCACATCACACAAGTGGAGCTAACTAAAATTAAAGCTGTCTGTAGTCTAACACTATATCTAAAGATGTACCTGAGGCAGCCGACCTGCAGACAGTGAGTGTCCTCAGTAGAGGGGGGACAGAGCACGGGATGAATGACTGATACTGATGTTTGTGTGCTTCATGTTTAGATAACGTTACGTGATGTCAGGAGGAATATTAATTTTATTGACATGCTAGTCTTTTTTCCAGTGAGATATTTTTGAGTTTATATAGTGACTTTGTTGTTGTAAACATGAGTGTTGCTGCCATGGACTGTATAAAACTATATCCTGTGTATTTAACATAAAAGGAAACCATCAGGAGGTGAGGTGTGTGCATGTGTGTGTGGAGGAGAGGGAGATGCTGGTAGAGAGATAGAGCGTTATGTTGTGCTCCTCGGTCAGATATATATCTGATCAAGGAGTGTGTGTGTGTGTGTGTGTGTGTAAGAACCTCCATTAATCACACAATTTAAGTGTGATAAGTCTCATTGACTGACCGTCAGCTGTGTGTATGCAGAGAAGGAGAGGGGCGGGGGGAGCAGAGCTGTGGAAACATCCTGCAGTCCAACATACTATCATGCGTTTAACTAACACATTAGACGGATAGATAGAGAAAGGCGATGTTTAGAGAGCAAGCCCAAATAACTCCACTTTAGAAAAAAACCCAAAATTGGTAAGCAACTTTACAAAAAAATAAGCCCAAAGTTGTTGCTCCTAAGCGGACCTGACAACCCTGCATGTGTGCTTCTGAATACCCGCCCTGCTCTGCCTCTGATTGGTTTATGATGAAATGTTATTCTCCCTAAGCCAATCATCATCACTTATGTGGTTGTCTCTCCCTTCCTTCCCCCTCACCTGCCCTCACCAAAGAAAAAAAACTTAAGAGCTCCGCTGAGAAGGAGCTTGCTTGGGTGAAAGCCGCTTCAGTGAACTCAAGTAAAGCCGACTAACGGCGCATTTTATTGTGAGTAACGGTAACGGTGTTATAACGGGGGAGACAGTAACTTTTTTGATTACTCGTTACTGAAAAAATAGCGCCGTTAGTAACGCCGTTATTCCCATCACTGCTCATCAGTCACTCAGTGCTTTAAAAGGCTGGAGGAGGAGAAGTAACGGCTCAGTTGCCACTTGCCACCTGGTCGTCAGCAGAGAGGAACAGATGAGATGAAGCATAGCAATGTGGTGAGGAGAAGAGAACACATCCGGCACAGAGCATTCATGGCCCGGGTAGCTGCCCCATCTTCCCAGGCTGCTGCGACAGACACACCGCAACATCATCCCCTCACAGCAGAGGTGGTTAGGTGCAGATCCCAGAGGGGGCTTTGCGTCAGCACAGAGACAGAGAATCCAGCAATTGTGCTAGTGTAAGCAATCACAGTTGCTGGAATTACAGTGCTGTTCTCATTCATGAATGTTATGATCGGCGTGGGTCTGTTAGAAAACAAAACTCAACTGTCATAGCAGTATTGAATAACAAATTTTACATTATTTTCTCAGCTTGGTGCAATGGTGACAGCATTGAATGTCATGCAGGTGGGTTCATGGCAGCAGCCCATCCAGTAGTACTGTTGAGGCTACTGCACATGTGACACCTGCAGAGGTGGTTTTCCATCTTTTGCTTGGATGCCAAAAAGCACACGCAGCGCTTGGTTGGTAGCCTCCTACATCATGGTGTTCACAGATGTGTCCCTATCAGTATAGGGATGGACCTGCCTGGGGAGAGCAGTTGGTTGTGTGTGGCCTCCAATAGAGGTCTCACATCAACCTCCTCAAGCTACAGGTAGTGTTTCTTGTCCCCCCAAAGCTTTAGGTCCCTGACACAGGGAAAGCACCTGTTGGTGAGGACTGACAACCACACCACGGTGGCCTACATCAATAGGCAGGGCTGAGTTTGGTCCACTGCTCTGTTGAGGATGGCAGAGAACTTGTGGTTTTGGGCCTCAAAACACTTGTTGTCTCTGAAAGCTCTTCACGTTCCAGGACTGTGGAAGTGGAGGCCTCACCTGAGGTGGTGAGGCAGATCTGGACTCGGTTCAGGAAAGCAGAAGTGGGTCTGTTTGCCAGCTGACTACCCTATGAGGGGGACAGGGTGGCAAAATTCCATGTGCTCTGCCCATTTCATGTGTTGGCATGTTATCTCCCAAACCTACAGGCAGGGATACTCCCACTGGGATGGACGAGAAAGCTGGTAATTCAGATCAATTCAACGTTATTTTCTGATTGTTTCACAGCGGTTATGTTCTAAGGCACAAACACGCCCACATCCCCACACACCTCCGCTCAACATTGAGGTTGTACTCCGCACCACTTGATTTGGTCTGAATATTGTCACCATCTCGCTGCGTCTCTGTTCTCTGTGCGGCTGAGCCAGTGTGCAGCGCAGCAGAGACAGACAGCGGAGTTATTTAAACTCGTTATGTTACTGTAAGTGCCGTAAAAGCAAATTAAAAAGTCAAGAACAGTAATTTATCACTGTGATCCGTGCAAAAGATGGACAGACTCCAAATTACGAAAAATATTGCCGTAAAAAGTGTAATTTGCATCAATTTGCAACAATATAAACAATAGAGCAAAATGTGAAATGACATTTTTCTCTCGTCACACGATACATATCGTCATATTGCATAGCCCTAGATGGATGCACACTCCACAAGTGGTGTGACAGTGTCAGCCACCTTGTTCAGCAGAGTGCGTGTCGAGGACATATACAGCAGTGTCGTTGTTTACCTTAGTTGTATTAGCACAGGCGGAGCCCTCTACCTTGGGGCCATGGCTCGCAGAGGAGGATGAAGGATGTGTGGTGGCGGGCACACCCCCTATTATATACTATGTTCAGGTAGGCATGTCCTGATTGGCTGGCTATGTTTATTCAGATTCAGTGTGTGAATGCAAGCTTGGGATTGGAGGAGTCGTATTAATCATAAAACGTACAAAATCTTTACTCATACTGTTTTTTACTTTCTAAACACAGACAAGAATTGTCAGGATTTGTCAACACTGATCACTCCTTTTGTCTTAAAAATATGTCTGTCAATGATAAGTCAGCACTGTGCTGCAGAAACATGTTGCAGCATTTTTTTATGTCTGTATTAGTAGATACCAACATTGTATAATATTTTTGCCCAACACAGAAGCATGGAAAGACATTTCAGTATTACCTTGAAATGTTTCTATCCACTCACTGAGATCCCATTCAGTTAATTTGTTCCGAACAAAATTATCCATGACCAAGAACAGCAACTGTAAGGTAAAGAGAAATAAACAAAAATTATGTTTTGATCAACCATTACTGCTTGGCATTTTGGAAACAGTTACAATCAATTATAGTTCATTAAAGGAAAAGAAGGGGTCATGAGACTGATAATGGCATTCTGACAAAAGTGTCCTCAGCAAATATTTGGTGGAAAGTTACATCACAAATAACTGACCATCTGTCGTTTCTTTCTACTAGAGTCTGCTCTGCTTTTCACTTACCTGTCCACACATTTCAAACAGACATTTATTTACAGCATCATTAGCTTGTTGTAAATGTTAATATGTGAAAAGAAATCCAACCTTAACTAGAAAAGTTCACTCAGTAGAGTGCAGATCTCTGCCAGCCACCTGGGCTGATCGCTGCCACTAAAGACAATTGTTGTAATTCCAGCAGACACAGTGCAGAGTGTTTCAGAAGCTCCCAGAAAAAGAAACATGCCCCTTGTCTGTTTTTGACAGAGCCACGGCATGTTGCACAGAGCTCAGTGAGTTCTCCTGCTAACAGGCACTGTATGTGAAATATAGATAGAGTGTAGTTATAAGGACGAATGTCTTTTTACTAACTTAATATCATGTGCAAGTCATAACTGGACGTTTAACGGTATTAACCTTGTCCTACTGTCTTTGGGCTACAGCACAACAAAGTAGGAAATAACAACAACAACACAAGTGAAAAAGACTACAACAACAAAAACATTTAACTAGTCACATAAGCCCCGTTTCCACCAAACACTTTCGGTATGGTATCTTTGGAACCGAAAGTACCCTTCAGACATGGTACCTAGACCCTAGAGTTTCCACTGCAAACTGTACCTTTAAATACGGGTGGGGTTGTTGTCACTCACTGCTCCGTCCAGCACTCACTGTACTTCCTCATCACCGGTGACACAGAGGGAAGTCTGCACCTCATTGTTCGTCCACAGAACAAGACTGCACGTGAACATTTTCAGAACAAAATAGCTCAAAACAATGGAATAAACATAAACAATGCAATAAATACCCAAAAAACACTATTCAATGCAACTATCTGCAATCAGCACATAAATGTATCTCTATATCGACTGTCCCGTCACATCTGATGTCAGATCAAAGGGGATTGGCACCGTTTGGCACGCGTAATGGAAACCCAACCTGATTTGATTTGATTAACACAGCTGCAAACTAATGAGTTCACACCCCTCTCAGCCAACCACAAACAGCCACAGCATCAGATAGGGAGTATATATTCAGCATCTGTCATCTTAGAAAAGTCAAAAGAAAAGAAACAGAGTGAGACTGCGAGAGAGAAAGAGAGAGCACGCACACGAGAGAAACGCAACATTGATTTACAATTGTGGTGACCTCCTCCCAGGCTACCTTTGCATCATCAGCCCGTGGAGGTCTGCTCACAGTTCCGTATATTCGGACACTGCGAGCAGACCTCCCGGACCAAAACATCAGGTTCCTCCTGGGAGAAGTTTGGCCGTCTGATGCTGCTGCTCTCTTCTGCCATGGCGAATTGAGTAAACTCTCATTACGCCTCCGCGCGGTGCATTTAAGGGCGAGGAGAGGGGCTCATTTGATTGGTGTGATGTGAATCGGCTGTGTAAAACCCACTCCACGCCTTCTCTCCTCCCTCTTTCCGAATTGCGCCGGTAGGAGGGACGGAGGTGGGAAAGAGGAGTAGCCGCCCCAGGCGTACGGTGTGCCAAACTTGCAAAATCCGCCTGGCCACACCCAGTTGGCGAAGCGCAGGTGCGCAGCCCTACGACTTAATGTTCCACCTAAAAAATCCTGGCAGTCGGCCCAGTGAATGTTTCTCCGACTCCAGCTGCTGCAAGAGGCAACAAAACATCCTTTCATTGCATAATTACAGTTCACTAAATAAACTCTCCACGCTATGTACAGTGGTTACATGAGCCTCAAAACCAGCCACAACTCAGCCCTGAGCAGAGTGACCGTCCGCTATTGACCAATCAACAGACTGCAGTGTTCACAGCTCCACATTTTAATACCAGATCTGTGTGCTAGGTACCCCAACAGAGGAGTGACCATAAATTGTAACGGTGAGGAATGGTTCCATTGGTACCATCCACAACTTTTCACAGTGGAAACAGAAAAAATGCGTACCGAAGCACTAACACCAAGGAAAAATGACCAAATCAGAGCAGCTTAATTTCCACTGTTAAAATTAGTATAAAACAATGACAGGCTGTCTGGAAGCTGCATATGGGTAAACTTCATTTTTTTGAGGATAAAACCCATTTGAATCTTTAGCTCAGATACACTGACAGATCTGGTGGCTTACATGCTCCTGTGGGAATAATCACAATTTTAAGGAACCCCATTTCAGACAAACATTTAAGCTTTTCAGTGTCTCTTAAAAAAAATATTGAGAGCAGACAAAAAAAATCAAGCCCTGATAACTGGATTAAAAACACTTTAACTTGCACCAACAGGAAAAATAAATGACACTGTACAATTTAATAAAAAACGATTATAGTATGTCTAGTTCAGCAGGTTTATTAGTAACTTGCAGTTTAAGATAATTAGTCAACATGGACAAGCTTAACCAAAGGGCAATTTTGGTACCCCACCACCTCCTACCACTCCAGTACTTTCAGTTTTGTTATTATGGAGAGAAAGGGCTCAAGCTTTACAGACATCCTAGATTAAAAAAAACAAACAATAGTAACAAAATTACACTTAGCAGGCAAAAGTACTCTTTGGAGAGCGCAGGGTTCGAGTATATTTCAATGTTAAATATTAAATCTATAGTGAATGAATGTCTGGGCTATGGAAACAAAATAGTGACAAAACAGCACACTAGGCTACTACATAGTATTTAACAGTTAAACTTAGTCTCTCAGTAATATATTTAGCTGTGAATGTAATGCATTGAGGTTAGCGTACTTACATCTAGACTGTTCCTCTTTAATGCACGTACATGACTCCTCTGATACTTGATCTAACATAGGCACTTTGTTTGTGTAGTCAACACCCCTCATTATCATACTTTCCTCTCTGCCCACAGAACAGGTTCAGCAAGATAAAGTCAAATGTGGAGATGTGCTGCAGAGAACTGTCATGAACTCATCAGTGTTTAAAAGGCAGTGATGATACAAGTATTTGTAAAAGTAAAAGTATCAATACCACAACGTAAAAATCCTTCTTCAGCAAAAAGCATAAAAGATTTATCAGCAAAATCCAGTGTTTCAGACCATTGACTAGCATATTATTATAGATTACATTAATATAACCTATTATTAACAGGTGTTAATGTAGCTGTGCAACATGGCGCTACTGTAGTTTTGAGTTGTGATTCCCAGCCTTTTTCCTTAAGGGACCTTTATTCTATAAGTGACATATTTTATGGATCTTTCATGATATATTCAGTGCATAACAATAACAGTACAGAATAACTGATAAACTGTGTAATTAACCTAAATAATGAATGTGATAACTGCAGGAAGTTTGTGTAAAAAGAGCAAAGTGGATGAATTTTTAACAGATTATTTCCTTTGAACATTACATCAGAGATAAGATTTCCTGGTGGTTTTAGGAACTGGCATATAGCTTGCATTCATTCTTTAGAGCCCTCATCTTGTGAAACGTGTGTGTGTGTGTGTGTGTGTGTGTGTGTGTGTGTGCGCGCGCGCATGCGTGCGTGTGTGCGTGTGTGTGCGTGCATGCGTGCATTTGGGAAATGCAAGTAGATTTAGGGGGAAAGCTTGTTGTTCCCCAGGAAATAGTTTGTACCAAGCAGAGGCCTGACATAGTATTGTGGTCAGTGAGTCAACGGATAGTTTATTTCATTGAGCTGACAATTCCTTGGGAAGACTCAGTGGAAGAAGCCTATGAAAGAAAAAAGCTTAGGTATGCAGACTTCGGAGCAGAAGCTGAGCAGCAAGGATGGAAAACTAGGATTTGTCCAGTGGAAGTGGGGTGTAGAGGATTCATAGCAAGATCAGCTGTCTCGCTCCTCGGGGAACTCGGAGTGCGGGGACAGAGTTTGAGGAAGACAGTGAAGGAAATGTCAGATGAAGCAGCCAGAGCTAGTCAGTGGATTTGGATGAGGAGGAATAATGTCAGTTGGGGGTCAGCAGGGGGAACTACTAAGCAGGGTACATAACTCCTTGAGATTAGGTGGAGAGATCCACCAATCAGTCCTGTCAGAAAATCCAGCAAGAGGAAGGTTATTTAAGTGTGGGAGTGGCCTATTTGAATCCCTTTTGTTTGAGACCATGCTGCAAGGTGAGTGTGTTTGCTGTTCCTGTGAGTTTATCTTCTCTATCTCCTTTAACTTTAGCTTATACTGGAGTTATCCTATGTAACGTGTGAAATAGAGTATGGTGAATGTGCTAGGATAGGTAGTATCTGCATTGTCACTACCTGGAGCTCACATAAATGGAGCCTGGGTTTATTGAAGGTGGCAGTGTTGTTTGGGCTGAGAAAGCCTGTGAGTTTATCTTCTCTATCTCCTTTAACTTTAGCATATATTGGAGTTATGCTTAGCCTGGTTCCAGACCACAGACCCCGCCCACTCAACTGAGTAGGCTTGCATCTCTGGTCTGGCATACTGCAATGAATTTGCGATTTATCTTGTCCAAACGATGGACGGACCAATGAACGCCGGGGGTGGGGGCGGGTCTAGCAATTAGCCAATCAGTGCCACGCTGATGTCAAGTTGTACGCCGGTGGGTAACTGGTGAGGATAGCAACAATGGCGACCGCTACAGATCCTACAGACCACATTTATGATGCTATCGAGGTATTTCGCCACTACTCGCGTTAATGGAGGACCAAATTAAGGAAGCTGCTAAACTGGATTTAACGGCGATGGCAGCTGGGCATGCATGACGACGGAGACATTTTAAACGGGCAATGCTCGCTTGTTTTCAGCACCCCCGAGGCATGGATACTAATGACGTCAGATTCTGGGTGAGTCGTTGATCTCTACTGATTGGTTAGGGAAAAATCAAATTCCCTCCCCCTTGTAAATCGCCTTCAATGGAAGCCATGTCAGACTGAAGGTTCTGCGAGCTTCAGTCTGACACTCAGGCAAAGTTATGCTATGTAGCGTGTGAAATAGAGTATGGTGAATGAGCTAGGAAAGGTAGTATCAGCACTGTCTCTACCTGGAGCTCGCATGTACGGAGCCTGGGTTTGGTTGAAGGTGGCAGTACTGTTTGGGCTGAGAGAGCCATGCGTAAGTAAGGTAAAGGAGGTTATTGGGTTGGTGCGGGGAGCAGTGAGAGCTGGCATTAGGGGGAGTGTCTCTGGGACGCCAGAGATCACTGTTTAGCCTCCTGGAGGTGTCGTGGGACCAACTACACAAAACACTGGTGGAGGTTCCCACCCGATGACCCCAAAGAGATGATATCAGGTAACAGTAGCTACATTTGAAGTACTGCATAAAAAATGTGCAAATCACTGAACTATCCGAAACAATTTCCTGCCAATATTTGACAGTAAAAGCTCCCCCACTAGGTCACTGTAAAGCAAAGTCAGTGTATTGGCTGTGATGGGAGTAGTCCCCCTTGAGAAATAAATAAAATTGAAATTGAAATATATAATTGAAAAATCGCCTCATGACATCCCGGTAGAAACGTACTTGTGTTACTGTTGGGACATCATGAGGCATCCCCGACACAGTGTCGGTTGTCATCTACACTTTAAAACAGACTCCACTGGTTCAACTTTTAAAAATCAAGATAAGAATTTGCATGCAGCTTTTTAAGAAGTTCTAACTCTGGATTTTTTGAGTCAGTCCTATGAGTCTTAAAATTTGACAAAGTCAATTAGTTTAGTGTCACATATGTGATTTGCTTTGACCTCTAAGTTGAACCAACTTAATATTTATCCAAAAGTTGTGGTGATATGTAGTGGTCAAATTATTTTATTTAAGGAATTCTATTTATTTCAATTCCATCCTACTCAAAAATATCATTTTTTTTTAATTTTTATTTTGACCAACTTCTTAGAATAAGTTGTCAACTGACTAAAACACGTTGACAAAACAAACTTCTTTTTTTTTTTATGCTGAAAACTTCTTCATTTAAAGAGTTATCTACTAACCCCATGAATCATTTCACGTGAAAAAAAATCTATTGGTTCAACAAAAATTAAGGTAACAATTTGCATGCAATTTTTAAGTAGTTCCAACTCTGTCATTTGTGAGCCAATCTTATCAGTCTTTATAATTTGATGAATTGAATTAGTTTAGTACAACCGCCATGTTTTGTTTTGACCTCGAAAAACTTAAGCTGAACCAAAAGTTGGTGATATTTAAGGTGATATTTAGTGGTCAAAGAGATATTCAAATTTATCTACCTTTATTACACCCAACTCAAAAATGGTAAGTATGTTTTCGATTTGACCAACTTCTTAAAATAAGCTGTAAACTGTAATGTAAAAAAACTTCTCTATTTTAAGTGTTATCCACTAGCCCTATAAATAATTTTTTAGAGTGTACTCTGTAGGGCTGTCAAAATTGCTCAAAAATGACGTCCGAATATTCCTTCTAAAAATAACTCATAGGTTCGAACCATTCGAATTTTTTTTTTTTCGCATTATGTCCACAAGAGGGCAGATTAATACAAGAAAACATAACTACTTGTAGGTATTTTTATTTCAACATAAACGTCTTTGAAAACATTTACATACCTACACATTAAAACACATAAAACAATTATCTATAACATTACGTTATAAACGACCGTGGACCTCTAGCTCGCCACCCCTCTCTGACCCATCATGCAGTGCATTCAGTGCAGTGTCCCAGGCCAATGCCCACTCGCAAAGAGGACAGCTGCGGTGGCGTTTTTTTTTTTTTTCTCCACAATCGAATATCAATTTTCACATTCGAAGGTCCATTTTTTTTTCAAATTCGAATTTAAACTCGAATTTAGAATATTCGTTGACAGCCCTAGTGCTCTGACACACTACACAGGATAAAATCATCAATAATCACACATAACACTGATTATCACTCACAATTTAAGCTGACAGTAGGATGGCCGGCTGTAGTCTGAACTAGGCATTAGAATTTCCTTATGCAAATTAACAACTCACCTGCTGGCACCAGGAAAAGAGATGCAAAACCTGTGATTTGTAAAAGAACAGGGAAACTGAGGGGTTGTTGATGATATTTATAAAGTTGATGGCACGGCAAGCTACATCTACTATTTGTATTTACAGTACTTGATTTAAAGTTTTCTGTATATAAACAACCAAGTGTTTTTCAGTATTTTTGGCTAATATCTCTCATAAGTGTTTGGTACAGGCACAAACCAACCATCCACATACTCACATTTACACCTGATGTCCTCTAAGAAGAAAGCTTTCTGCTGACCTGTCCTTTCGACTCTCACAAAAATAGTCTTAGATGCATTGTTAGGATGCATGTCGCTAAATATAGTATCAGGTTTGATGTCATACAGGTGGACCACAATGATTGGACGAGCCTGGCACAGACAGTTGGATGTGCACACACAGTTCTCTTTAATAAGCAAAATCAAGCGTATTTCTCCATAGCAGCCGTTCTTGAGTTTAATAACACAGTCCGTCTTGTCTGACTGGTTAGCGTTAATCAGTTGATAATGTAGAAGGAACACCCCTTGTGAACTCTCCGAAAACCGAAAGTAATGGAACAGGGGTGAGATGGGTCACGCGGAGGGTCAAATGTTTACGACTCTGCCCCCGGTCTCACCCAAGTCGTTGTAATCAAGTTGAAATGTCTCTTGGAAGTTTTTTTGTTTTGTAGGTCAAAGTATCAGTGAATTATGAGTTCATGTTTTTAATCCCTCATTTAACATGAAGCCATATTGCCCTCTTGTGATGATAGTTAAGGAGGGTTCCCTTAAGGAATCCCATATTATGTTTAGAGTTAAAATATAGTTGGATTGATTAATCAACTTGTTTTGATGAATATGTGCCTTCTCATTTTGTTTTATTGCAACTGCAAGTTAGTCTACAGTGTGTGTATAAGAAACATTTATACTTGTGTTCCACTGATACATGCAGCATAATAATCATATTAAATTTAATTTGATGTTAAGAGCCGATTTTGACCATAATGGGAAGAGTATGTGTCTATCACGCGTAACATGCTAAAGTATATAATCTCACAAATTAAAGTTTCATTAAAAGTTCATTAAGTTTCCTCTGGAATAAAGTAATGTATAGACTAAGAGACCCGCCCTGCTTCGGACACGCCCCCTCAAGCTAGTGGGATAAAACTATTGAGCTTGGCGCATCTCCTCACTTTTTTTTTACTCCTTCTACTTCTTCTTCTTACTTACTTACTTACTTTCTTATTTCTTTCCTTTGTCCTTTTTACTTCTTTTACTTTAATTTCTACTTTTTCTTCTTCTTTCTTTTGCCATCCCTCCTTCTAGTTATATTCTTTATGTCTGAAGCTGTTACGCTGTTAAACTCAGTTCCTGTGTAACTTTCTTTTCTTACAATCAAAATTATTTTAAACTTTTAAGTTTTGCTCGACACGTTGTTTTGCCTGTCCTGAGGTTTCTTTCTTTTTGTCTGTGCCTTCAGAAACATTATAGCTGAAGCGACAAAGCCAGCCTATTGCAACATTTTTTTTTCTACATGTTGATAATAACTTTGATAATGATATTGAACGGCCGACGATATTGTTTTCAACTTTATTATAAGCGGGGGGGGGGGGGGGGGGGGGGGGGGGGGGAGAGAGTACTGAAAATCTGTACTCAAGTAAAAGTACAATTACTGACAAAAAATTACTCAAGTAGAAGTAAAATTACTATTTGAGAAACCTACTCAAGTAAAAGTAAAAAGTACCTGGTTAATAATTTACTCAAGTACAAGTTACTTTCTGTTTGAATATTTTTTAGGGTGTGCGGACCAGTGCAAAATAATGAAAAAACAGCACTTGATAAAACTTTTTTTTAATGAAGCAGGTACCAATCTTCCACTCTCCATCTCCTTCACTCTACTCCTCTTTTCCTCACCTAACCTCTTCTTTCTCCATTTCCCTATCTGTAATTTGAGTGGATGACCTTGCTTTAAAAACAGAAATGACATCCCAACTTCTTTGTCTTTTCTACGTCTTTTTCGCTGTTAACAAAATAAATAAAAACCAATAAAATAAATAAGAAACCATTCAATATATGGTAAACAATAGCACTATAATGTTCCCAAGTTCCATCCACAAATGTGTTTGTAAAGGTATAACAGGTCCCTGTAGGACTTTCCTGCCAGATCACCAGGTGTCAGGTGAACTATTTTACAAATGACCATAACAGTAACAAAATGAAAATCCCATCTCTCCCTTGTTTTGTAAGAAATATGTCCTAAACTGGGATTATATGTGCATAAATCTCTAACATGCTAACTTAGGTGGCTCTTTTCAAACAAAAAGAAGCTCCGGTCATTTTTTTTTGTGTACACGGGTTTCACCGCTGGGTGGTGCTATTGCATTATACCAGTAAAGCCCCAGTTACCCGAACGGGCCATTTAATTCACTGGGCTTACTGCCAGCAACTTTTAAGGTGGAACATTAACTTGACGACATGAATCAATTGACACACCTTAAATATTCCATATGACAAGTTTGACCATTACTTTAGATTTTATATGACATACACTTTTAGTAATGAGTGGATCTTCAAACTTCGGCCGGGTTATGTGACACAGTATATTCTAATCCTCATTTGGAAAAAAAAAAAAAGCGTTGTGGAGCGTCTTTTCTGTGGGCTACAGCAACACTTAATCCATGGGCTTGCCTGAGAAGGACTAAATCCACAAACCAGCTTTTTAAATTTTTAGATTTTTAAATTATTAATTGAGAGAGACTCTCTTTATTTTGTTTTGAAAATGTCGGTGTGTAGCCTTGTTCTATTGACGATAAACAAGGTGCAGACTTCCATCTGTGTTACCGGTAATGAGGAAATACAGTGAGTGCTGGACAGAGCAGTGAGTGACAACAACCCTGCCCACATTTGAGAGTACTGTTTGCGGTGGGTCTAGGTACCATGTCTGAAGGGTTACTTTTGGTTCCAAAGGTACCATACCAAAAGTGTTTGGTGGAAACAGAGCTTAAGACCCCCTTCAGCCTCCTGATAGGTCCTGCAGGAATTTGTGCTTGCAACACATACATGCCCCTGCAAATTTTGTAATAAGCACTGATTTCTAACCTGGAAATCCAGATGCCCCGCCCCTAGCAAATTTGAATTTACACTGCACGGGAATCTGGCCCCGACGAGCAGAGCCCGCTGAATCGCCAATCAGACCAATGAGACCAATGAGACCAATCAGATAAGTTGATCTGACAGAGGTGGGCTCTGGGCGGGCGTAACATGATGAAGACAGCGCTGTGCCGTGGGAGTCGAAAAGTAAACAGCCAAGATGGCAGCTGCTGAAGGACCACGTCCATTCAATTTAGCTTTGGAAGAAAAGCTAAGCCAACTACACTTATCTTTTTCCTTGAGAGAGGAACAGAAGACTGCCCTAGAAGCCTTCGCTTCCAGGAAGGACGTTTTTGCTGTTTTGCCGACGGGATACGGCAAAAGCATAATATATCAGTTAGCCCCACTGTTCGGCAAACAAATGGGGCTTAGTGCAATGAATACGTCACCTTGTTTTTTGCTCTGATTGGCCATTGTGCTATCCAATTGCGTGTGGCGGCATTTGAAATGCCTCAGTTAGTGCCGCTGCTTGGTTAGGAATGGTGTATCGGTGAGGGCCAGACTCAAAATCTTTCTAGATTTGAGTCTGGATTTCCAGGCTAACTGATTTCTACAATGAAAAATCAAATTCAGAACCACTGTTATGAGCAAAATACTCAAAACTCAACATCTACTATCCTTAATGGTCTGATTGTCAATCAACATGTATTCTGTCCCTGATTCGTGTGCCATCTACGCACCACTGACAGATAGCTAACAGAGAAAGTCGAACACAGTAGTTGTAGTAGATGTCAAGGCAATTGAATCGAACGCAACTGGACTTAGTTTTGTCTTAGAAGATGTTTCACCTCTTATCCAAGAGGCTTCATCAGTTCATGCTTGTCTGACTAGGCTGGAACTAGTCTGACAAACTAGTGTGGAAAACCCAGGTATTTAACCTCTGAGTAGGTCATCACAAGGCCAATGATGTCATTGTTTCGTTAGTGCTCCAATGGTGTGTCAACAACGGTCGTTGAAACTCCTGCTGCAATGGTGGTCGACGGTGTCAGACTAGTTCCAGCCTAGTCAGACAAGCATGAACTGATGAAGCCTCTTGGATTAGAGGTGAAACGTCTTCTAAGACAAAACTAAGTCCAGCTGCATTTGATTCAGTTGCCTTGAGATAACTATGATCTGGATAAATGAGAATATCCACAGGCACGGTAGTAGAGTTAAGGTGTTTTACTGAGTCCTTTTTCTCTTCTTTCCATTCTTTTTGTAAAACTGAAATAAACACAAGTTACAAGGCTTTGGTTACAAGCAATTCTCGAAAATATAGCACAAATGAATTTTCATTCCTTATGTACACATGCCATGACAAGAAGCTACTTTTTTTTTTTTTACTTTTAGCATTTTTACCCTTAAATGAAATTATCACAAAGTAGTTCGTTTTTAACTCAAACATATGCATTCTAAATTATAATTATGCACGTTTGCACAAAACACAGAAAAGGTAATGAAACTTACAAGCAAAGGCTCTCCAAGGCAAAAACGAGAAGAAAAAGGGGAGAGGAGCTCTCTGTCTGACCGCATGGAGAAATTCTTGCACACTGCACTTTTCCTGGCTGACTTCTAACCTCGGACTCACATGATTTGAACTGACCACTCAGCAACATTTTACAATCAATAATGTTTTATACCACAAACTGCCACAAGGTGGGGCTAAAAAGAATGAATTTGAGGCCACAGAATGTGTGTCATGACAACATGTATTGTCTGGCAGCACTCTGAGGCTGTGTATTGGCTTCAGTGTGCCCTAAAACCATGTCTAACCCCATATAAACCATAACCTGTTAAACCAGTTTACCCATGCCTTTATTATCTTGTTCTGGTCTTTCTGTTGTAGCAACAGTTAGATTCATTAAACCATGTGATCTCTGTCAGTGCAGGGAGGGGACAGTTATTATACAACAGCCCAAAGTATCTAGTGAACCAGAGAAGTGGATCAACTTGACTTCAAAAGTAGAGAAAAAAAAGTACATCTTAATTGGCAAATACAATATTCTTTCCATTGATTCATTAAGTAAAATATTCTGCTACACAAAGGAGAAATAGTGGTTGTGCAGATATGTGTAGAAAAGGTAGAAAAGAGGTAGAACATTTAGGTTAATGGTGTCTGTGGTTTAAGGACCAAAGGGATGCCTTGCTACTCTTATTGAGACACTGCAGGCCAGAGTCCTGCATGGTCCCTTTTTGAAAACCCGTACCTGCACATACTTGCAAAGCTCACTACCAGAACCAACAGGCTACCTGACAATATGTCAAAGTCAAAGTCAGACCCATGGTCAAAAGTTGTCACAATTAAGGTGTGCTGATTGATTCACATGATCAGCTCATGCATTGAGTAACATTACAAGTAAATGTCTCAACTTAAAAGTTGCAGTCGACCCAGTGAATTAAGTTATTTTCTTCTCAGACTCCAGCTGCTGCAAGAGGCAACAAAACATCCTTTTATTTTATAGTTACAGTCTAATAAAACTCTCCACAGTATGAACAGTGGTTACATGAGCCTCAAAACCAGCCACAACTCAGCCCTGAGCAGAGTGACCATCCTCTATTGACCAATCAACAGACTGCTGTCTTCATAGCTCCACCTTTTAGTACCAGATCTGTGTGCTAGGTACCCCAACAGAGGGGGGACCAAAAATGGGGACGGTGCACTTGGGATCCCTCAAGTTTCAGATGCCATCTTAAAGTATCCAGCCTTGGGGCAAAACACGGTAATGAACGACCCACTAGTTGTCATGAGACAATGCTTCTTTTCTTAACCGCATCCTGACCATTTGCATTGCCCTGGGGAAATCACACCCTCCCTTCTCTTACCAAATGTTTCTGTGTGACAAAATTGAAATGTCTGTTGGAAGCATAGACTGTATAAAATAATGGATGTAGTCACCGTGACGTCACCCATCCGTTTCTGAAGAGTGGATTTGAAGCTCAAAATACTCCGCTCTGGACTTCGCCATCTTGGCAGTGCCTGACTCCGCCCAACTCCCGGACAATCAAAAATGGGCAAAGAGGCGGGCCAAAGGAAGCCTGGTTGCCTAAACACGCCCACCTCGCTCGACGCTGCTAAATTAGCTAAGGCTAACAAGCTAGGCTAAGAAGCTACGAGGCTAACAAGCTACGCTACTTGGGCTAGCCCTGTGGTGTCGGCTGTTCCCGCTTGGTGCCAGCTCCTTCACGAAACTTGAGGTAAGTTGAGTTTAGCTGAAACTAACGTTATACAACAAACCTTGAAACAATGATTCAGCTGTTATTGAGATTACACAGTCTTAAAATAAGCTTCAACATTTTTAAATATAGCATGCTAACGTTAATTATGGTAACGTGACATTGATAAAAGTCAAAGGGGACTGAAATGTATCTGTAACGTTAACGTTACTGTTATCAACAGCGCATTGCGAGATTATCATCTAGAACATGATAAAGAAATGTAGAAATTGAGAAAGAAAGGCAGTGTTATACATGTTACAATATGTTAATTTCTTTCAGTACATCACCGGTGTTGAGGTCATGGCCACTTGTTAACGTTACGTCTCCACCACGCCTACTACACACAGCAGAAACTCTAAGTACCAGTTTTGGCTACTTGACTTTAGACAGCTAATATTACATTGTCTTCCAAGGACAGAAAGAAAGCATTTAAAAGACTGTCATCTGCATTTTGAGGTGTTGCTCCCTGTTTTATTTTATTCTACAGATGTGACATAATAGTATTGTCAACAAAAAGAAGTGATTCACCCTTTATAGTAAACTTTCTGTTTTTAATTACCTAAAGCATTTATTACACTCATTTTACTTTCATATGCACAGTGTGGATCATTGGTGACAGCTATGTCCGGTGTAGTGTCCAGAGAGCTGCAGAGACCTTGGGAAGCACCCTCAGCATGCCGGGCATCCGTGTCTGCTGGTTTGGCTGGGGTGGACTGCAGTGGAGAGGCCTTTTCTCCTTCTTTTCCCACTCCCTGCGAGGAAGAGCAGCACCAGATGTCCTCATCATCCACTGTGGCAGCAATGACATGGGGAAGGTCAGCAGTGTCAAGCTGGTCAGCATGATGAAGGAGGACCTGCACCAGCTTCACCTCCAGCATCCTGGCATTAAGATAATATTTTCTTCATTGGCCCAAACGTGCAGGTGGGAGGCTGGTGGCAATCCAGCAAAGATTGATAAGGCCAGGAAATGTGTTTACAGTGTTATGGCTACATTTGTTCATAGTTTAAATGGTGCCATAATTGAGCACCCTCACATCAGACACATTCATCTCACACCTAGGAGAAATTATATGTTTTTAAGTAAATCAGTTAATTGTCTTAAAGACCACCTCCAAACGCAGTGAACTGCTTACAGTTGGCAGTGTTACTGCTTTTGAATTTGGCCTTTAGGACACATTTTGTTAGGCCTGATCATAGCCCAGGCTGTCATGGCCAGTGTTGAGTTTTTGATATTCATCTATAACTTGTTTAAAGTTTAAACTATTTTTTGTACCAGGCTGTAAACATGTTTATTTCTGCTCTAAAGTTGGGCATTTTAACATGGGGGTCTATGGGAATTGACTCACTTCCGGAGCCAGCCTCAAGTGGACAGTCAGTGAACTGCAGTTTTTGGCACTTCCGCATTGGTCTCACTCGTCTCCACCGGAGGTTGGGGCTTGGTTGGAAGTGAACTATACATTTTATCCATATTATGTGTTTGGAGTTATAGAAATATAATTGGGGTTCATTAATCAACTTGTTTGCATGAATATGTGCTTCCTCATTTTGTTTTTCATTATATGTTGCCACTATAGGTTGTTTTCAATTGTATTCATTTTAATTGGATGTTAAGAACCGATTTTGACGATAATGAGAAGAGTATGTGCCTATCGCGCGTAACATGTCAAAGTATAAGATCTCATATAATAAAAAGCATTAAGTTTCTTTTGAAATAAAGTAATCAGCCTATTTTACAACTAAGAAGATCAGATCAGATCCGCCCACTTTGGCCGGTTAAAAACATGTGCGCTCTGGTGTGCTCTCTCTCTTGTGTGTTTCTCTCTCTTGTATTTTCCGTCTCGTTTTCCTCTTGTTTCCTCTCTCTTGTCTCACTCTCTTGTGCTCTTCTTCTTCTTTTATTTTTCTTTTGTTTCTCCTTTTTCGTATCTTAGCCTCTTTCGTATTTACGTTTTAGTTCAATCAATCAATCAATCAATCAAATAAACTTTATTGTCCTTTGCAGGAAATTCATCTTGGGCTCAGAGTGCATGCAAACTGCGTTTACATTGACACACAACACACAGTACACAAACAACAATACACAAAGTCTTTTCTAAAGCATCCTTTCATTTTATAGTTACAGTAATAAAACTCTCCACAGTATGAGCAGTGGTTACGTGAGCCTCAAAACCAGCCACAACTCAGCCCTGAGCAGAGTGACCGTCCTCTACTGACCAATCAACAGACTGCAGTGTTCACATCTCCACCTTTTAGTTCCAGATCTGTGTGCTAGGTACCCCAACAGAGGGGGGACCAAAAATGGGGACGGTACAGAATGGTTCCATTGGTACCATCCACAACTTTTCACAGTGGAAACTGAAAAACAATGTAACAAACTGAATTGTACCGTACCGCTCGGTGGAAACAGGACTTACGTCTCTGGTTTGAATCCAGCTCCCTCCACCCTTCTCCCCACATTTTAACTGATCCATAATCACTTGAAAGTAAAAATGTCTAAAATTTCTCTGCATGTAATACACAACAACAAGCAAACTCAAAGTACATTAAAAACTCAAAAAGAACAGGGATACGATAACTTGACAAAAATGGTTGAGATCAAATCCAGAGGTGTCATGTCTCTGAGGGATCGGTGTGCCCACAGGGACCTTCAGTGGGTGATCAGGCATCTGCTGATTCTCTCCACTGAGCAAACCTGAAACGTCCACCAGAGAAACAAACAGTGAAGTTGTGACATTGAACAGTAATGAATTACAGCAGGGCTGTCATATCATCTCTCCCATCATCGACTTTGATCATCAGTTTCACTAAAACTTACCTATACACACGTCATGAATGGGTTGCTGGGACAGGTGGATCAGCACTAGTATAATTAAAAGCATTGTTAGCATTATTCAGAACAGTTCATAGTCAAAGAATTATGTGGACGTTTGAACAACAGTTTTACCTCATCAATGGTGGTGCTTCAATTGAGTTTTCCTTCAGTTTATCACGGTAGTTCTTCACCATCTGGAGCTCATCTGAAACATCTACAAAAATAAAAAACAACATATTGTTCACCAGTGCACTATCAATTATTAAATGGTTGGAAATGTGGTGACTTATTCATTTCAATTAGATATTTACAGTATTTTAGTGATTAACATATTTTTATTTTTAAATGTTCCATTTCAGCCTGTTCTCACTCCCAACTTGTCAAATGCCACCACTTTGCTGCAGATACAGACATACCTTTTGTTAAGGTATGATACGCACTGGGCAGCGGTATATTTCTGATGCTGCTGGCAACTGCCGCAGTATAAAGAGCCAAAAGTCCCTATAGGGCAGGTGGGAGGGTGGATGGGACAAACGAACACTAGACACACACTTGGTAGTTCGCAGTTGCTGGTATACATAGCATGCAACAGAAGTAACATATGTCACATGATGTATTTCACGTGACGCGACGCTACATGAGGAAGAACTGTACTTATTCTAGGCCAAACCATGATGTTTTTTATAAACCTAACCACGTGCTTTTGTTGTCTAAACTTAAGGAAATAAACCAAAAGTGAGGTGTTTAACTATTAAGTTTATTTTGAAAAAGACTGTATGCATGTTATGAGCAGGGCTGTACATTTTCCTGAGAAAATGGAAATGTATTTAAAAAAGACATAATGTATGTAACAAGTGTCAAATGAGACGCTGTCCATGAATGTCCAATTTTTGACGTTGTGATCCACTGACAAAACAGCAGTATTTGACGAGTCAGAATGAGAGCACATTGTCCATTTACCTGGGATTGAGTCACCATCTGTATTGAGTGACAGCTCGATTGATTCCTGCATTGTGTTCTTCAATTCCCACAGGATCTGCGCCTAAATGAACAAATTTTTCATCACTCTTCACTCACACAGCCAAATATTGTGTTCAAGATGAACTAAATCTAACATGAATGAACTGTTTAGATGTGTGTTCAGAGGGCAGCTCAGACTGGGCATATTGGCTAATGGGGGGTTTAAGCTCAAAGGGTTAATTTTTTTTTTTTTTTTGCAAATTCCTGTGAGATGGTACATCGTAGACCAATCAAATTTTCTCCAATGATTGGCTGTTTTGTGCAATTGCTGCCTAAGAAATATAACTCCAAGCAGCCTGATGGGGCCACTATAATTAAACGTTAACTTTACTCATACATCATGAGTGGGATTGGCTTGAAATGTGATTCACAAGTCCAGCTCAGTGTGTCCTACAAAAATCCTCAAAACCTATTAGAGTCAGCAGGTAAGATTTTTAGTCATTTTGAATTTTTTGAAAAACACATTTTTTTGACATCTCCTTGTAAACTGTTGGTCCAATTTGTGCCAAATTTTCTGTGGATCATCACTGGACCAAGCCTGTCAACATTTATGAAAAGCTTGTTGATATCTCATGGTGTTTTGAAAAAACTGACACAATGAACATTAGAGAGGGGGCATGGCTCAGCACAAAAATAGACCTAACCAGGAACCGTTGAGCCAATCAACACAACACTTGCAGGAAATGCCTAAAGAGGTGCCAGCAACGTACCCTGAAAGTTTCATTAAAATCAAACACTAGGGGGCACACAAATGCAAGAAAAAATGGGCGTGGCATAACATGAATCAGGCTATAAATCAAAATTGCTTTTATTCCAATTATTACAAAACTTGCAGTATATGTTTAATTATTGTAATTGCAAGTGTGTAAAATTGACATTTGACATCTCCTCCTAAACCATGGGTCTGATTTGTACCAAATTTTCTGTGGATCATCATCAGACCAAGTTTATCAAGAGTTCCGATATCATCTTCTGATATCTGATTGTTTTTGAAGATACTGACCAATGAACTTCAAAAGGGACGTAGCTCAGACATAAATAGACCAAACCTCAGCAACACTTGGCCTGATCATCATGAAACTTGTAGAATATGTCAATGTACATACCTGAAACATACCCTGAAAGTTCTATTCAAAATGACCACCAGGAGGCACCACAAATGCAAATGCAAACGCAGCTATATTAACTACATAATCTTTTGTATGTTTCTGTCTCATAAATAACAATAGTTGAATGTTGAATGTCCCTGTAGTGTTTTAGTAGCAAAAGCAGCTTTCAGACTTTTAACTTGAATATTGAACAAGCCTTCATGTGAAAGATGACAATTGAGGACAAAGATAAAGATGTACAGCACATGTTTGATTAACTGTATTAAGTATTTAAAAATGTGACAAACCATCAAGTTTTCCAGCTGCTCCAACATAACATTTTTCGCCCTCTGAAACATGATGTCCTTTGAATCTCGTACATGGTTCTCAATAGTGCTCCTCATGTTTTTCAGCGAGTGTCGTCCTCTAATTTCTGCTGCTTCTAAAATAAAACAATTAAATTACATCAATTACATTTTTCAGCACAATCATATTAAATGTAGATATGTAGTAATATTGTGTCAGGTTGTACATGTCATGGTCTACTATCTTACTTTCATAGCCTTCTTTCATGTTTTCCTCGATTGTCTCCATCAGACTCTTGTAGATGGTTTTCTTTTGCTTCCGGATGGTTTTGTTGAGTTTTGTCTTCATTTTTTCTTCCTTAGAGAGACCACAAATTATACAGATTCTTTATTCTTTATTCAGGATCCCCATTAGTTGTTACCACAGTAACAACAACTCTCCCAGGGGTCCACACAAAATGCAAAAACAAGACAAGTCATTGAATGATCACATCATTATGTAGGTCAGGAGACATTATACAGGATGGTGACTATTAAACAGCATTGTTACACGTGTGCCTTGGGATGATCACGATAAAAGGCCACTTTTATGGTCATGTTCACGGGCAACAGTTCTCATGGACATCCCTGCAGTCACCATGCCAACAGCAGGCTCCATCAAAACTTGCACCATTTGTGGCATTGTGTTGTGTCATAAAACTGCACATTTTAAAGTGGCCTTTGTCTGTGACCATCCCAAGGCACACCTGTGTAGTAATGATGCTGTTTAATCAGGATCTTGATATGCCTATGCTACACCTGCAGCGTGGATGCATTATCTTAGAAAAGGAGAAGTGCCCATTAACAAGGATTTGAACAAATTTGAAAGATAGGCTATATCTGCATAAATGGGAGCAAATACAGAAGTGTTGCATTTAATTTGGTTTAATATACTTTTTGATATAATAATGGAATGATGAATAAGACGGTACCATCGTCAACTTTTACCTCTGTCTTGAGAAATATCAGTTGCAGTTCGACATCTTTGTACTCTTGCCTCTCTCTCATCAGCCTCTCTGTTTCAAGTGAAAACGAGTTGATGATCCCATTGAATGGTTCACATGTGGCTTCATTTCTGAAACATGTTAACAGTTTGAAATGTTTCATACAGGAAGTGTTGACAAGTTTGTGTTTTAATAATATAGTTTGTATTAATGCATTATATTACATAATCTGTACAACTGTATGATGCAGAATTTATTAATTCTCCATAGTTTGTAAAGAATAGCCAACACAGGGTTTTATGTTTTCATGAGGTCATTTCTTACGGGAAGGTCTTCTTGAATTCCTCATCAATGCTGTCAGTCAGGCACGAAGTTAACTTCATATTGAGGTTTATTAGTTTTTTGTTCTTTGGTTTGTGAGTGCCACTTTTCTGAACTACACACTTCAGTATCCTGTGAAAAGCGCTCCCCTTCATTCTCTGAAAAAAAAAAAGAAAAGAAAATGATAAAAATAAATAAATAAATAAAACATAAGCATGTTAAAGATATAAATTCACATGTGATGCAAAAACAGTTTTGATGTGATTATGATTCAAATACGTACAGGAGGATATAAGACCGACTTCAAGAGTCTTTCCCAGGAACTTTTGGATTTTTCAACCCCCTCAGTGAGGCATCTTTCAAAGGTGTCATAAGTCTGCATGGGCTGTCTGACTTTTTTAAGTTCCTGCTCCATCTTTTCTTCCAGCTCTCTGCACACATCTGTGTTTCTGTCAGCCTGAAATCAAATACAACACATTCAGTATTTAAAGCAGTGAAACTATACTGCTACCTGATTTGTTTTCTTTGAGGACAATATTGATTCTTTATTTATTCATGAAATTCTGTTTGTGTAGAGTAATGGCCACCCTTTAATTACTAGAGCCGGAATGATTTTATCTGCCAGTAGTAGCCTATCACAGATATATTGGTGTCGGCTTATATGCTGTCCAATATGCACCAATATAAAAAGTTTATTTTTAACAGAACATAATGTGTTTTTTTCACTCCCCAGTATTGTTGCGGCGCCAGCCCCAAAAATCCAGCACTGTTTGGGCTCGATTAATTACTGTTGTTATGCAGCTTCTATGAACAACAAAAATTCTGTAAATCGACAATCTTGATTACTGAAACTTCTGTATGGTGAACTGTAAAACTGTGTGGTGACATCTGCGTGCAAGATATTTGTCTCTCTCTTTGTCATGTTTTCACTTAATGCGAGCATTAATATAAGCTGACTTATTTAAATATTATTTCCTGTCAATCACAAAGACAATGAAAGACATTTTATCAGGGTGTGTGTCCATAAAGTGTTTTTCTCTGTCAGAAAAGCGCTTGCAGGCTGCTGGGGAGCACCTCATCAAATAAGTGTTCCCAGCACGTGAACAGACTTCACAGCTAACAACAAGCTTAAAACATGTATGTTAATAAAACACAGCGCCCACCAGCAAAATTCAGTGCCCAGCTGATCAAGGGCCTATTCCATTGAAACAAGTTTACCAAATAAGCCAGGCTGGTTTCGGTTAGTCTGACTCATTTTCAGTTTATTCAGTTCCATAAATCAAATTCAACATAGTTCAAGCTTAGTTACTATGACAACTTATGAGGAAAATAACCTGGACCAGGGCCTGCTAACTGTCAGGCTAAGCCTGAGTTGTTGATTAATAACCACAGTTCCTGTAACACTGACCTGACTGGAAAACAATGACTGGTGATTGGTGTAGTTTATCTAACAAACACATTTTTTTTATATTAATAATTTTGAATATGGAGGCCTAATAAAATATAAATATACATCTGATAATTATAGCAATGAAGTAATAAATATAATAAATACATAAAAACATTTCAGAGATGTCAGATGGCTCATTTTGGTAGGTAGACTCCCAGTGAGAGTTGTAGTGTCTTTGAGCTGTAATGTCATGACCAAAGAATGTCCAGTGATTCATTGCAACGAGCCTAAAACCCAAGAACACCTTTAAATCGACTGTTATGGAGCACAAGAGGTATAAAAATTATACCTATTAAAAGGTCTGGGAATTTTAACGTATCTTATAACTCTGTCATGTGTGGCCTCTCTGATATTTGGGTGACCCCAAAACATAAGGAACTGTTTCAACTCATTTTCAGCTTTTTGTGTTTCAAATTATGGAAAACCAGATGTGTAATGGTCATACAACAGACTGTCATTAACAGTGATATGGTTGCTGAACAAATACTCACCAACCTCCAGAGGAGGAGAACCATGGACAGAACTCAACGCCCTCCCTGGCATATACTGGACATATAACATGGACTGAAGGACAATTCTAAATAATTAACTATTACAGACCAGTGTTAATTTTGTCAACGAAAACTTTTCGTTGACGACCCTTTATTCCGTGACTAATTTGTGACGAGAACGTAAATTTAATAAGTACTGACAACAAAAACTAAAACGAAATCTCTGTTCATTATGAACTGACGAGTAAAAACGTGACGAAAAAGCGGACGCTGGCCAGCCGGACAATCTGGATTACAACCATCCTCAATGCCTTGATTGTTTTCCTTTTTAACCAATTAATTATCTTATCTTATCTATCAAATTCAAACTCTCAGTCTATCTTTCTGATTGGATGACCTCCCCCCGCCCTCCGCGCGGTGGTGGTGCATGTCCAGTTTTGCACACAGAAGCCTTGGCTCCACAGCGGGAAGCCGGGAACAACAACGCCTGGTCAGAGTGTTGAGCCGAACGAAAGTAATTATGAGCGGATTATCTTCACCTGCGACTTGTCAAGTGGGAAGAAAAAGAAGAGAAGATTTATGCTGCTGAAAATTATACATTTTGATACACACAGGTAGGCTATACATATTGAAGAACTGTAAAAGTACACCAAAGCATACATTTTCATTTTCAAATATTTATTTGAAAACAAAACCATTCATAGGTCAATAAAAAAACATTTTGTTAATAATAAAAAACGAATGTAATCTCAACAGTGACCGCGTTTCCACTAATTATTTCGGTGTTTATTTCTTTTATTCTTAAGTTTTTTTTTATTGAAATGGGTAAAATAGCCAACAATATTACAGACCAAAAGTTAATATAATTTATTACTGTAGAATGTATTTAGCAAATCACCACTTTCAACTGGAGACACAGCGCAGCAGCAGCGCAGCAGAAAAAAAAAGCATTATAAAAAGCCTACAAATAGTGTTAATTAATTGTCACGAGACATTGGAGAGGTTGTCAGTCCTATTCTATAGTCTGTAATATTTTTTTTATTTTATCATAACTTCTCAGAAATTACTCAAAAATGCATTTTTTGTGTGCTTCTGAGCACGGTCAGCATAAACAGTGAAGTTACATAACCGTTGCGGCACTTGGAGGGGTGCTGTAATCCTGGCGGTCCTAGTGTTAACAAACACTGAATTAAAATGGGCATATGATTAAATGTGTTGGCTAGGTTTTGATGCCCTTGTAAGAAAATACTAACTTAAAATGGGCATAACAGTTAAGCTGTTATGATCTTCTTTTGATGTCTTAAGAGGATTGGAGCTTTATTCTTGCAGGTTGTAAGTCATTTGTTGTACAAAGAAAACCTGTGAAGGACATGATTGCGCTTTGTCTAACAAGCCTTAGATATTCGTTTTTAGAGAGTAGATAGAGCGAGAGTAATATGGTACATTCTCAGTTTAAATGACTAAACACATAGTTAAAGGTATACTTACAATGACAAACATCCTCTTGCAAAATCTATTACAGTATAACAAAACTGTCAAATTACATCAAAAGATTAAAATGAGACTAAAACTAAAACTGATTTCCACTGACTAAATTTTAACTAAAACAAAACAAAACTAAAAGACTAAAATGTGACTAACTAAATCCAGTCTTTGGTGAGTGACTAAGACTAAAATGAAATTAAAAATTCTTGTCAAAATTAACACTGTTACAGACAAAGAGTTGTGCTGCCTTTCATATTTACTGTGTGTTGCCCCTTTTGGTAAAAAAAAAAAAAACTTTACCATTGACTTTCTCACATGCTGCCATTTTATTTTATTTAACCACGTACAGTCAAAAAAATGTTAGTATATAGAAAATCAACTCAGATACACAAATCAAATAAATGATACAATGATAATTTATATGATATAAACCTAAATGTTATGGTATGTGATATCAATTGGTAAAACCATAAAACAAATTAATTTATTTGCAAAAATTCCATTGACCAGAAAAGTAAAAAAAAGTAAACTTAGATGTTTTTTAATTGGTGTTTTTTTAATGAAAGAAGCAGAGTTTTAGACTTTTGTCCCAACTGATTTGTTTAATTCATTTAGGTTCAGAACTTAAATACCCACTTTTCTTTTCTGCAATAGACGCAAGGTACAGCACCTTCACGTTCTCTCCTCATTGGGAACAACTGAATAGAGACGCTGCCACTCAGAAAAAAAACACTGTATGGACACTCAGCCTGACTTGATCTTACCCCTGCTCTACTTCTGGCCCCTTGAATCAGAGAGAGGATCCCATGAGCTCCAGACACATAGTTTAATGTCTCTGAGTGACAGTCATTGAGCTCTTGCAGGAATTCCTGAAGTTTGGGTATTTCTGTGAAAAAAAAATCAGATTACATCTTACATACTTAAACTACATACTTAAATTCAAATGTCAAAATTCAATTAGTTATTTTTGTTTTAGTTAAAGTGGTGAAAGTAAACTAAAACAAAACATGTGCTGGAGCTGTTTTACATTTTCTATTATCCACAGAGTGCTCATATACAGTATGAGACGTCACCTACCAGTTTCCTCTGGCGTTAGATGTTGCTCCTTCAGAAACTCTTTGGAGCTCACTGTGAAGACTTTGAAACATTCATCACTGAAATGTTTCTGAAAAAAAGGGTTTGATTTCACAACAGGCTTGCAGTTGTAGAAAATTGTTGTGTTACATTTTCTGTTAGTCTATTCAACTCACCTTAACCTCCTTGAGTTTTCTGAACTCTTGGTTCACTTCTTCCTTGGCTTTCTTGTTGTCTTGAAGTATGCGAGCACGAACAGCATCTGCTGAACTGTAAGAAAATATTTTTATGAAGTGACACCTCATACAGTATTTGGAGAAATTAAACCTGAAATTCCCACTTGCACAGTGGTCTTCACTCATCTCAGGATAGAACACTTTCTTATCAACAACTCTACCATTCATACTGAAAAGGTAACAACTTTACAAGTCTGTGATTTCCTACAAAGTTTTTTTTAGTCATCATTTTAGGGGGGGAAAAAGACAAAGTTTAAAGACCTAAAGGAATTTCCTTGAAAGAACTCATTTTAAGCCAAGTAAGCTACTCACCCCACAGCATCGCCAACACATATGCAAAAAATAGATTAAAACATGCGGAAAATTTGGGAACTGTGTGCTATGACTTTTCTCAGAGATTCGCCCAGCCTTTTTAATGAAACTCACAAAAAAACTGCGTAGAATTTTCCATTCAAAGTGAAATCAACTTAAAATCATTCCCCTTTAAGGCCACACCAAATCTCCATACTTTCATGGAAAAAAATGATTCAAATTTTAAATGGATCATGAGACTCCAGACTTTATTGTACCAAACTGACATTTTGATATCTGGTATGGTTTTTAAGAAATCACAATTTACATTTCATGTTGTTTTTCAGACGTTTCAGATTTTATCATAGGTATCTATGGGACAGAGCTAGAGTGGTGACATCATCGCTACAAACATGAAGAAGACACCTACACGTTCGGGAGGATCTCCTCTCTCTGGTGGTATCCATATGTTGATGATTCGACTCATGGTTTTGGCAGGAAAATTAGGTGTTTGAGAGGTTTCAACTCCATTAAAACAGCTGCCTGCTCTGAGCTGCTGACTGGCCCTCCTAATTAATTACCATATCAACGACCACTGACACACAAACTCACAGACATGTTGGTGTGTCTCAGAGGACAGTAGTTGAAACTCCTACAGAACATATAAACATTTTATATCATTGTTTTCCATCTATCATATCCTACAGCCTTTACTACTAATACTACTGCTGCTACTTTTGGGATTATGAATGTTAAATACATATTGTAACATATTGTAGATACATACAATATTATACACACATAGTGCACAGTCCCTGTAGTACATGTACTATGTATTAAATGAAGTCTGCAATACTTGTAGTAGGCAGTACATAATAATGACTCAACTACTGCTACTAATAGTACTTAATAGTACCATCAGTATTTCTTCTTTCTTTTTCTAGTTATTTATTTATCAGCCTATTATTAGGAACTTTATGTTCTATATATATGTTAAACTGGCTTCCAGCCTGTCGAGAAATATCAAGTGTTTTCATATTCAGCTGACCTACCATGCACGGACTAAAAGACAGTCTAGGTTACACTATGAATCCAATTAACTAATTAACTGGAAGTGATTCAACTGAACAGTGTCTCAATTTCCCTATATCCGCACCAAATGATATATTACATAGTTTCTATAAATTTCCAATAATTTCATTGTTAGATATCAGTTCCTTCCTTGGAAATTTTAGGAAGCTTTGTGGCTTGAAAAATATAGTGTTATGTTGGTTGCTTAGACTGCAAAGACAAGCAAATGGAGAAAGTAATTTCCTATTTGAGAACACTAAGCTACATTTTCTGCAAATGTAAAAACACACAAACACACAAAAATACAAAAACAGCACATTAGAGTATCCTGCAATGATGATTTTGGTACCAAAACCTGGAACTCAGCTGTGCTCAGTAAGTGTGTTTACATGCACACGACCGCTCTGGTTAAAATCTTTTTTCATGTAAACATAATATGATGATGGGGAATGTTATGGAGGCGCAGTTTTGCAATTTTGCTTGTTTTGGAGGCACAGTTTCAGATTTTGAAAACCCCTGCCCCTGAACTAACAACAAAGTATGCTAACAGTCATGGATGGATTACTGAATGGGCCTACCAGGCACAGGCCCAGGGGCCCCTCTGGCCTTCACCTGCAAAATGTCACTCAAATTAACACGTACTGTCCAGGAAGATTCATAATGACCACAAAGACACACAAACAGAGGGATGCAAAACAACTACAAAGAGACACAAGATGACAAAAAATGTCCTTGACTACAAGGAGATACATAACAACAACAAAAAGCCAAAACCACCTTAGGCCATGTTTACACGAAAACGATCCACTGAAAACAGAATCTTTTCTCATTTTCGTTTTGAAAAAAGTTCCGCGTTTAGACGACAATGTTCTGATAAAAATCGGCATGCACACGGATCCGCAAAAATGGCCAAAAACGTTGCAGTATACATGCCAGGCCAGTAGTTGGCAGTGTGATGCTTACGCTTCCTTCTACAGAGTGGCGATGTATAAACAAACAAAATGGCAACCGCATGAACGTTTGTCTGGACGGACGACGAGGTGGAGTTGCTACAGTAAATCTACACTATGATGGGGAAGCGTTGATAAATTCAATAGAGTGAGCAGCACAAGCAAAGTTTCGGGAGTCCGCCATTGTTGTTATGATGGTCGACTTTCTCACACATGCCTAGTGACTGGAAGCGTAATGCGCATGTGCGCAAAGTCTCCGTTTTCAGAGAAACTGCATATTGCAAGTTTAGGCTACATGACAACGGAGACAGTGCCGTTTCCAAAATATTGCACTCTGGAACCCGTTTTCAAAACATTGCGTTTTCAGGCACCCAAAACGCTGCTGTCGTGTAAATGATCAGCCAAAACGCAACTAACGTTTACCGTTTTCAATTGAAATCGTTGTCGTATAAACGGGACCTTAGAGTCTGTCCTGCTCGTACATAAGAGAGGTGTTGGGGCCTTTTGCATATCTGTGCCCAGGGGCCCTTTGTCTCATAACACACCCATGCCACCAGTACCTGTACTGTGAAAATTTTTATGCTTGTGTTTTCCTGTTGAGCTCTTGGCCACCATATGCCTCAATGTCTAAATAGGATGTTATATTAAACTTTTTACTTTTGGCACCTTAAATCACTTACCGATCATCCCAAACTCCAGTAACATCAGACTTTGTGCAGATAAAGTGGATGTGCTGACACTCGCCACCATTTCCGATGAAGCTACAGGTACTTTTCAGGATGTCCCAGGCTTCACGCTCTGCTGCTGCTCGATTAATTTCAGTCACAATCCACACAGTAGAGCAACTTCCAACAACCTGAAGGGACGTAATAACAAGTCAATAATGAATAATCAATTATCAGTGCTCTGTAAAAACCACTGTTAAGTTTCCAGATAACAGAGTAAGACACAATAAACAGCACTACATGTGAATAAATTACCCCTTTCCACATCTTGTCTCTGCTCTTGTTACGGTCCCCATTTCCAGGAAGATCCACAAGTGTGACATGCTGGAGAAGATCATTGTTAGGCACCCTCACAGTCACACACTTCACCAGGGGCCAATACCACTTCTTTACTTCTTTTCCTTCTCCATCGCTTGATTCACTTCTTGTGTATTTGACTAATTTTGCCGATAGCTCTTCAGCCTGCAATCAACAATACAATCAGATTAAGACAACGTAAGGTGATTTCATTTGTTTTTTGTTTTATATGCACAAACTCAAACTTCAAGGTGCTTTACAAATTACATAGAAGAATTACAAGAGGATACGATAAAAAAGAAGAACAATGAAGAAACACTATCATAGAAAGTAACAACAAAAGAAAAAAGATAAAATTACTTACATTAATAGGCCTAGTAATAAACATGAAATGGAGACAATATCCAGTTTTGGGTGACAGTGATTTTTTTTTAATTGTTCTGTATGCAAGTTTTTAACAGTATTAATCATTTCTTTAATGCTAATTGGTGAACAGGTTCTAATACAACCAGATTTTGATAGAACCAGGGATTATCTAGGTTATTACAAGTATGTGTATCATACGTAGATGAGTAATGCAGCTTCCCCGTGTTTCATGTTGACCCTTGACATTCTGCAGATCCCAGTCTGAAAACCTGAGCATTCTTGAAGGTTCATATGGATATACCATGTAAGAAATATAATAAGGTCTGACTGTCAAGACTTTTGGTCAGGTTATGTGTACTAATAAGAAATGTGTATGATTTATTGAGCTGCTGCAGCCACTCTCTTCTTTTAACAGAGATATCTACCCTTTCTATTGTTTGGTTAAAACATTCATTTAGTTACGTTGTACGCCTGAGACCCTTTAAGGGGTTAATCGTGAGGGCGTACATAATATTCTTGTTTCACGTTGACGGCTCATTGTCGGCGAACCTTCGGCAGGAGCATACAGCCCGTCAGTAAGTAGCATTACAACTGCTAACTGCAAGCAGCCTGCTAATGATGGTTAACTCATGAATAGAGGGTCGTGTTGACGTTTACCACGCTATCCCGACGTGCCGTAGGTGGCTCATAATGTGTTGTTTACAAGCGTGATAGGCGTTCAGCCTCCGGCGTGAGTGTAGCGCAGCACTCTCGGCCGGCACTCGGCTAGCTCCCAGGAGCATTCTCGGCGGTCGGGGTTGGCCGGGACATGCCGTTGGTTGAGCGCTCGGTGAGCAAATGCGTACGATGGTGTGGTGAATGGCAACTTTGACTCTGTGGTCATTTTGTTATCAAAATAAAGAAGACAAAAAGGAAAACACGAGTTATAACTTTGTGTGCTGCCTGTCGAGCCTTGTCGGAGGGCTGAAATTTAAAAAAGATCCGAACACTGACACCCTTAAATGGTAATACTTTAAAATCAATTGTCTGACTAACTGATAGTGCAGATATAGGCATAATGCCTTTAGTTTTGTTTTTCATAAAACTCAGCTGAATTTGACCACAGTTTAGTCGCTTTTGTAATAGTCGAAAGTGCCTCAGATAATGCATGAATATTTGCTTTTAAAGATCATGTTTAGACATAAGTTCTATAACTCTATATTTTCCAAATGATAAACTAATTCATTCAACATGACTGCTAAAATCCAAGCCGGAGTACCCAATCTTACTTGTCTTACAGTTTTTAAAGGCACAGGGTCTAGGAATGCAACAATAAGTCTTTCATTGTGGCCACCAAACACAATCCCCTCAGTTCTGTCTTTGTTTAGCAAACCAGTGATTTGCTCAATGTGCTGACCGTGGTTCAATGGAAAAATGTGAAAGAGAAATATAGATTTGTGGTTTGTCAGCATAAGTGCAAAAACTGACATTAACTAACATTAACCGAATAGAAGTGGGCCAAGTACTGATCCTTGTGGTACTCCACGGGTCCTGCTGGGAAGTTAAATTACTTATTTATATAAAATAATTACTATTAGTACCAGAGAGATCAACCCAGCTTTTCAACCTGTCTATCAGTAAGGTGTAACCACTTGGTCATTTAATCTTCATGAGACCTGTCTGGGGACAATGACAGAGACAAAATCCCACGTGGAATTCGTAAAAGCAGTTAATTTAGTAACTGGTAGATATTGTTTGTTACGATTTTCTTTAAAAGGCTAAATTTGATCTGGATTTGTATTATTTAGCACAGATGGACCAAGTGCACTCTTTAACCTCTGAGACCCACAGGGCCGCTGGCAGTCTTGGCCAACATTCCCGTCTTTAAGAGGCTGTAGCGGACTGAGTTAAAGCTTTCTCAGGATGGGGGCTAAATAACACTCCAAAGTTAGGCTAAATTTTGACGAGGGAAAAAATGGCATAGACATTTTCACAGGGGTCCCTTGACCTCTGACCTCAAGATATCTGAATGAATATGCATTCTGTGGGTAGTCATGAGTCTCCGGATTACAGACGTGCCTAATTTATGCTTGTCAAATGCCGTTGTGGGCAAAAGCCATCAGGTTTTTGCATGCAGTGCAAATATGTTATTTTCACCTGTTGTATTTTATTTTTTCTGCAGGTCCCTAAACGGTCTTGGAAATGCATTAATTGAGTATGACTGGAAAGTTGAGACTCGTGGATTCAATGAGCCCGATTTCATTAATGTGTGATGATGTTAGCCCCCATAGTTGCCAATTTGTTGTACTCAGACCATTTTTTAGAAACAGACAGCACTATATAAAATGACCTTTTGTGACCTGTAGAATAATCACAGCCTCATGAAAGTTTCTAACTGCTGACTAGAGACAGCGGGCATCAGAGGATGCATAACTTTCATAGGTGTTTTGACAATAAAAGAGGCTCTCAGCAGTTTCTAGAACAGAAGTGCTCGCCATCCAATCACCGAAAAATGCAATTTCTACAGAAATCTTAAAATGTCAAAAATATTTTTTCCAGCGGATGTCTTAGTTACAACATGATTGAGCTAACTGGAGTAGTTTCATGTTGTATCCGACAACGGGAGGCTTTTAATAGATGACATCCTGATGTTAGCTTTGCTGCTGCTGTTAGCTGTCCCTGTCAGATGCAGCCACTGATGCTTTCTAGACATCGTGATTTACCAAAACTGAATAAATGCCACACATAGCAACACAAAACTGCTTTGCTTTTGGCTCAATCATGTTGTAACTAAGATATCCGCTGGAAAAAATATTTTTTTCACGGACTGTTTATTGAGTTAATGAGTTATTACAGACACCGCTAATGGGGCCAACGGCTAACGGTTAGCCCAGCTAATCTACGATAACCATGTTATTAATTACAAAACGTGCACACAGAAATAGTAATGTTTGTTCAATCATTGTGTTTATAGATTTTACAAACATCAGATTAGTCTAAACGGTGATGTAGTGACGTGAAAAATGTGAGATATATATAGGCCTAGCTAAACTCTGCTGGTTTTCTACCCGGAAGTATTTGTAAACAACAAGGCAATTCCCTCTTGAAGGGACACTAACAACTCAAAGTACACATGAAATAAAATTTCTCCAAACATGTTTTTTGTTGTTTAAGTAGGCTAGTTATTATTACGCTAATGTATGTTCAAGTGTTCATTTCCACCGATAATTTGGTTTTAATTCGTTATTTGTAATGTTGTAGTATTCGAGATCGGTCTTGGTCTCGAGACCATTTTTTGAGGGTCTTGGTCTCGTCTCGGAATTGAGGGCATTTTTACTCGGTCTTGTCTCGGTCTCGGACTGGGCGGACTCGGGTTTTTTGAACGAGACCGGTCGAGACCACCACTGATGCTTTTTGTCCGTGCTTTACTTTTTAGTGAAAAAGACCATCTCAAAAACAGCTAATAACTTCAAATCACTGGTAGCATAAAGATTTCCCCCAGCTGCAGCTGCTGCCCGTTGTCAGTGTGAGTGACTGACACGCCCCCTGCACACAGAGGATGGAGACGGCAGAAGGAGAGGCTGTGTGAACTCTAAAATTTGTTTCACTGTTCTCTGCAACAACAGAGCAGATATTGTTTTTGTTGTTATATTTATTTAATCCTATGGGCCCGAACGACGCATAGTGCGTTCAAATTCACACCTGTTCTTCTCTACTGATTTTCTCCGCGACCGTGCGTCATAGCGAGAAACCACGCATATCACGTGAAACAGCGGAATTACAGCTTTCCGACAAGGCCACTTGTCGGTAGTCCAATGTTTTCACAGCGAAAAAAAAGATAAACTTACACTAAAATTATGTATAACAGAGCTTTCATACAGCTCTGCACACACAATAGCCTACTCTTGGATGGATTACTCGCGAATGCAGGGTCGCACAGAAATGCCACACATATCATTGTGCTGTCATCCCATCATGCTATAAATACAGATTGTCTACCAAATAAAATCCTGACGAATTTCTTCACAACCCATGATACAGATCTTGTTATCAGTCACTTCATATAATGAGGAATATCGTATCTTACCACGTCTTAGGCTTGCGTGTGTTTCTCCCTGTCTATCCACATTTGTAGTCCAGCTTTCAAGATGCAAATATCTCCATATTGTCCAGTTGACACTCCATCAAACTTTGTATGACAAGACCAGCCACTTCACCTTTGCGCACCCAGACAACTGTAGACTTAATTATGCATGCTGACAGGGCCGTAGTCACCATATACATTGAGGGGGCAACGTGCCCCAACACCTATGCCCAAAATGTCTCCCCAATATATAACTGAAACTGAAAAACAAATATTATCTTGGAGGACATCATTGCACTTGGATGACTATTTTTCTATGATCTTAGATGTAAATATTGCATGTTTCTTTCAGATAAAACATATTTTTGACTTGTGAATGAGTCAATGGAATTTCTTGCAATAATGAAAAAATACTGGCAATCATGTCCGCCTGGCACAAACCACATGTTTTGGACAACTGTGAAGTGACAGAATGTCCCAGCATCATGGTTCTTATATCGCCAGATTCCAGAGAGTCTCCCCTCTTCATATATGGCAGAATATGTCATTTTCCAACTTGCTATGGTGAGATACATGTAAAAATATAAGAATTTAGTCACACGGATTAGTTTTTGTTCATTGATATAAAAATTTATATAAAATACAGGCACATAGGATGAAATGATGGCAAATCTGGTTAGCCTAGATTGTCCTGAAAAAAACAAGATATAGCATGTGTATGTAGCCTTTATAATGACTGTGATATGAGCTTAAAAGTAAAGGCAGTAAAAATACCCCAAAAACACCTAGGGCCCATAGGGTTAAAAGCAAACTTAAATTAAAAAAAAACCCTCACATTTTGATGTTTATGATTTTCCTTTGATATATATGGTCTTGGTCTTGTCCAGGGGCGGAAATCCCAGGGGGGACAGGGGGGACATGACTCCCCCTTCAATAAAGCTGTACCCCCCTAGAATAATTTGAGACACAATAATTTCTGAACAATGTAGTATTTATTGAAAGCACAATGTAAGCGGTGCTCATTATAATCACGCAATAATGTGCTATTTAAATCTTAAAAGATTTAGTTCCCCCCTCCCATTCCTAGTAGTGGTATATCCCACACTCTTTCCAATGGACGGGGCTGCTTGGCAGCAGTAGCAGCGTGTGGCTGGAACCGCTGCCCACATTGCGCATCGCAGGGTAAGATGTTCACTCACACAGATACAGTTTAACTTACACAAGTTACAACACATCCCATTTACTGTTACAACAAGCCCCAGGCCCAGGCTGATAATATAAACTGTCTGCAACATTTCTCCTGCATTGTTGAAAAGCCTACTCAATTATGAGTGCTGCTAAGCTAAAAGCTAATGATTAAGCTCAGAGTTTAGTGATAGTCAGAGAGGACAGGAGAGAAACCATACCAATTTATTTATATAGCACATTTAAAACAACAGAGCTGAGACCAAAGTGCTTTACAAGTAAAAGAAAAAAGAAGAGGGAGAGGACAGGACAAGAGCAGTCAGTGGCGGAGCGGCTCGTAGCTAATGGGTACCTGTCTGTAGGCTCTCCACCTGTCAGTGAGACAAACATGAAAGACGTGCAGTTTAACCAACGAGGAGTGGTCATTACGTGCGACTATTACGCACGGTTGTGAGGTGCGCAGTGGCAGACTGTTTATAGCACACTGTTTATAAACCAGTTTAATTGCAGGAAATGTTTAGTTGTTAAGTCATTTCTCATAAGTATAGACATTCACTCTACCTGTTGAGAGATAGAAGATTAAAGTGTCAAATTGCAGTAAAAGATGTTGTATAAAAGACAGGCTACAACTTTTTTTCCTTGTCCCCCCCTGGAATTATTCTCTAAAATTTTACTGTTTATTGTCCCCCCCAACTATGAAATGGGATTTTCGCCCCTGGTCTTATCTCGGTCTCGACCTTCAAAAGTCTTGGTCTTGTCTCGGTCTCGGTACTCTCTGGTATCGGTAATGTCTTGGTCTCGGTTGGTGCGGTCTTGACTACAACACTAGTTATTTGATTCTATAAACACAGTCTGACCATCTCAAGATTTTATTTTGGTACTTCCGGTGACCGGCAGTGTGAATTTGCATATTAGCTAAATATTTAGTTTCACCCAGAACATTTAGATTTAACATTTAACATTTCGATTTAGATTTAGCATTTCGATTTAGATTTAATATTTAGATTTAGCATTTCGATTTAGATTTAACATTTAGATTTAGATTTAGCATTTAGATTTAGATTTAGAGGCGCTGTATGTAAGAATGTGGCCAAAACGGTTACTGCACTCAAATTCAAAATACTGCCACGAGTCGTGTCCTGTTTCTGATTTAACAAATATTGCTGTAAATGTGGTAAAAGGTGACGTCAAAAAATTCACAACACTTTTTTAAACATTGTTTGAAGCTAAATGTGGCAAAATGTTTATTTTTATTTTCAGCATGAGCCACTTTACAAATGGCACCCCATAATTGTGAGCCATGTTTTCCTCTTTTTTTGTCATTCGATGCCACTGGTCAGCAGACAGTTACCATAGAAACATAGCTTTCAGTTCTGAAATAGCCTGAGGGAAAGGTTACTAACTTTTTAGGCTTAAAATAAGTCAGTATGTATTTTTTATGAAACTATTCAACTTGCACAGACTAATTGAAGAGCAAACTTTCGAAGTTTAAAAAGGTGCATCACAAACAGTGTTCATTACAGATTTGTTAAACTAAACCAATCTGAAATGGCCAGGCTGTAAGTGCATTACTTAACCTCAATAACTGGAAATTCATAACATTTCACCCTGTCAGACAGTGATACATGTAAATATGTACAATAATTTATTTTGTCTTACTCACTGATTTACATGTCAAACGCTTTTTCTCTGAGTGGAGAAATTCTGGAACTTCTTCGAAATACTTGTTTTCCATGAGGTTTTCAGGGGATTTGTCTCTCCATTCTTCTCCATACAGCGCTGACAGCTTGTCAACAGTGTCATGGTAATCCTCGTCATCTTCCTGATCATCTTCCTGATCTGCATCATCCCCAAGGAAATTTAACAAGGACCACAACTCATCTTTCCACTCCTAAAAAATAAATAAATTATTATTTCAGTTTAATTAAATATCATGTGATGTAAAGAGAAATATTTTTGCAGCTACATCATAACTTTTCAGTTTGCTTCAAGTGAACATAAACACAGTATATTCAACTAATTTTACCTCTTCTGTAATGAACTCAATTTCTGCCTCATATTGTTTCTGCATGTTAGCCTCCACTTTAATCATGAATGAGGTACATGCACTGACACTCCCAGAAGGCAAGAGATTCTTCTCTCCAATGACGGTATTTATCAGAGTGCTCTTTCCAGCACCAGTTCTACCAAAGACACCGACCAGCTCCCTCTTGTCGATTTCCAAATCCTTAATTTTCTTCCTGTTGTACAAGAGGTTGAACATGAGTTCATTGATTAATTTGGAAAATAAACAAACACTGAAAGAACGTGTCACAATAGAAAAACATCTACAGTGTGACCAGCCTACTGAAACAGCTGTAATCAATATTTTCATATTAACTGGTTCGAATGTCGACTTGTATGTGAGAAGGGTCACCAAAAGATGACACCACACAGAGTTATCACCAGACTTTAAGGTTCCCCTCTGCTTTACAGGGCTTTATATCGTCTTTCACTCATTGGTTTCAGTTTTTCAGCCTGAAACTTTTTTGGCCAAACCTCATCAGACTCACTTTCGGACACAGCAAGCAGCTGATTTCAGCCAAAACACTAAATAATAATAAATCACTGCGGTACCTGACAGACACACCAAAATAACAACTAGCATGTAAACATGAGGTATAAAGCAACTAAAGAGCCAGATGTTACGCCCAGGGAAAAAAATAGCTAAAATTAAAGTGAATAATAATTCACTTTATTCCTTCGAAAGAAAAATGATTTATTGGATTTGCTTGCGAAGTTTGCTACTCCTTTCAGTGTTTTTACATTAAGCTGAGCTTTGGTATACTTTGACACATAAATCTGCATCACCGACCAATAGCAAACTGTCTTTTAACAGGGGAATTAAAGCCACCAATTCTGTACATATTCTTGGATGCAGTGCCTGACAGCTCTCCAGGAGACATTTTACAACTGTTCAGTCTTATAAGTTTGGCCTCTAAACACATTTGGCTTTGTTTGTTGAGAGCTTACTGACACACAAGCAAGTAAATGTAGCAAACGTGATAGCTACGTAGCTTCTGATGGTGCCCATATCTTATGTGCTTAGAAATTGAGTCTGTGATGTGAAAACCATTTAAAGCAGACTGAAGTTCTATAAGACCTGGGTTCAGTTTCACAAAGATAGTTTTTTTTTTTTAAAGATTTTTATGGACTTTTTGCCTTTATTGACAGGACAGAGAGTGAAATGGGGAGACAGAGAGAGAGTGGGGACTGACATGCAGTAAAGGGCCGCGAGCCGGATTCGAGCCCGCGGCCACTGCAGCAAGGCAATGCCTCTGTACATGGGACGCTGGCACTATCCACTACGCTACCGACGCCCCACAAAGATAGACTTTGACTATGACTTTGATCAAACTAACAGTCAAGCTTCAGATAGACATCTAATGATGTCACAAAGCTATATAGTCCTAGGCTATCTTCAGTAGGACTAATTTGCTATGACTTCCGGATAATTCTGAGTTAAGACTATTTTTTTTAAAACTACGATAGGTGGCAGACCAAGCAACAGTATCAAACTGCGCAGCTTCCTTCACTCCTGCAGAACATTTACCTCCTGAAATACATCAGCAGTTACAAGGAAAACTGGTGAAACTGAGTGTAGAGTGTAACAATAGAAAAGCCTTCCAGAGCAGAAAATCTCAATGCAGTACAGACCTGCTGAGATGCTGTGGTTTTAGAATGTGGCAGGACTCTCACTGCTGTATATTTCAAACAGGTTTACTGCGGTCTGTAAAAACTATTTCTTTATTACTCACTCCGAAACATCGTTAACAAACCACAAATTATGAGAGATTGTTTTCCTCTTTTTTTGTCATTAGATGCCACTTGTCAGCAGACAGTTACCATGGAAACATGGCTTTCAGTTCTGAAATAGCCTGAGGGAACTTTTTAGGCTTAAAATAAGTCAGTATGTAGTTTTTATGAAACTGTCCAACTTGCTTAAGACTAATTTAAAAGCAAAATGCAGACTGTCTCACATGACAGAGTGAAACCAGGTCCATATACCAAAGAATATGGAATACGAAAAACTCACTACTTACTTGAGGAACTGATGGAGCTTGTTGTCTTGGTCTGGTAGTTTGTCTTGGACATCATCCATGATTTCTTCCACTTTAGACAGTATAGTTTCTTCTGTCAGAGTAAAAGCAAAGAATCATTCAGCAGGAACCAGTGCATACAGTAAGCAGTAATGTACACAATGGAGCCATCATTATCATAATCCCTCCCACACCATATAAAACCTACATCACCAACTACTAACATTAGGGACTGTAGTAGCATCAGTGTCATTTCATTTGCCCCAGGCGAGTATGCTTTAGTCTATAAGCTCTCTTTCGGTCTAAGAAATACATGAATAAACATTGTAAGAGCCGCTTAAGCACATATTTATATTTGGAAAAAAAGGTCTGTGTTGGTATGACATATCATATACACCGATCAGCCACAACATATAAACCACTAACAGGTGAAGTGATTAAAATACATTATCTTGTTGCAATACAATGCTCTACTGGGAAATCTTTGGTCCTGGCATTCATGTGGATGCCACTTGACATGTTCCACCCACCAAAACACTGTTCCAGACCAAGGAAACCCCTCATGGCAACAGCACTCCCTGATGGCAGTGGCCCCCCCAGCAGGACAATGCACCATGCCACACCACAAAAACTGCTCAGGAATGGCCTAACAAACGTGACAGAGAGCTCAAGGCATCAACCTGGCCTCCATATTTTCCAGATCCCAATCCAATCAAGCATCCATGGAAGCGCTGGTACCCCACATTGCAACCCACAGGATTCAAAGGATCTGTTCCCAGCACCCTGGTGCCAGACACCACGGACACCCCTCAGAGGTCCTGTGTCCATGCCTCGAAAGGTCAGAGCCAAATCTGATCCTGGGAGGCACCACCATGTATAGGGGCTATCTATGAGGTGTCAGCATGTCCCACAGATGTTTGATCAGACTGGGATCTGGGAAATTCAAAGGCCAGGTTGATGCCTTGTGCTATTTTCCATGTTCTTTAGGCCTCTCCTGAGCAGTTTTTATGGTTTCATATGATGCACTGTCCAGCTGGGGGGACCTCTGCCATCAGGGGGGGCACTTGGTCTGCAAGAACGTTTGGGTGGTTGGAGCGTGTCAAGCAGCATCTACATTAAAGGCAGGACTAAAGGTTTCCCTGTAGAATATTGCATCGTGACAAAATGATCAATGATATTCACGTCACCAGCCAGTGGTTTTAATGTTTTGGCTAATTGGTGTAAGTTCTGATGATATTCAAGTTTACACAACAGTTTCTGTATATATTGAATAGTGTATAGTAGTGGACTGTGCTAAGGGTATGGTTATATTTACTTTATTTCTGTTTTAGAATACAGGCATAAGTTATTTAGGCCAGGTATGGTGCAGTTTAGTGTGCATGACAAAAGGAAATTGTTGACAACAGCGTGAATAAACATGACATGAAGTCTGTGTTGGTTTGGATTGTAAGTTTTTGACCGCGTTCTGCAGTGTTTAAGTTTATAATAACCAGAAAGGGTTTGGCTGCAGACCTCCAGCCTCAGACCCCACCTCCAGGGTGGGGACCATGGGCAGGGGACCCATCTCCATCACCAGGACCCTCACAACACCAATTAAAACAACATTGTTCTACTTTGTGTGTGTGGATCTTTTGCTTTATGTTGGGGTAGTGAAAAAAGTGGTGAGTAATGTGTATTTGGTATTGTATGAAGATTCTAAATTATGATAACCTGTCTGGAGCATGATATTTTGTGCTACATTTACCTTCAGAGCAGGGTTAGCACAGCAGTTTAACTGTTTGTCTCACTGGTGGCGGAGGCTGACAATATCATCACATAGTGGCATACACTTTTCAACCTTGGGCTGAGTTTTTTTTCTTTTGGTTTGTTTGTTTGTTTTTTTGAAACCAGGCACAGAAGCAAACTGTATGGATTGTTGCATGTTACTGTATGTATTGTATTGTATTGTACAGATACATGTGGTTTAATCCTTATGGCATGCGTGCTGTTGACTGATTGAGGTATCCTGATAAGATTTTAACACACAACTAATGAGATAACATTTACTGAAGCCAAGATATTAACAGACATTTTCTATTAAAAAAGTAAAAAAAATACATTACATAAATGTATAACCCTGTGGGAGGCTGCCACTGCTTAGAAAGTATTAGAAATACCTGAGTATGACACAGGTTCACATCGTTGTCTTCTAGTTGGTGATTGCCAATTGCTGGACTCACCCTGAAGATTCAACTTTCTCATTCCTTATTAGATTAAAAAAAAAAGGGAAGACATTTGTTGCATGTACTTCTCACAAAATTGAAACAAGGTCTCAATATACTAAACAAAAATAAAAGTGTTGCATTAAACTGTTTGTTTAGTAGAGTTGCCTAGTCAAAGCAAGATATTACCGTCTTAAAAACACATGTGAACACTACATGTAATCATTAAGATACTGTGTATCTCACCTTTTTCCATTGAAGCACTGGTGGATGGACGAACCTGTGGTTGAATGTGTAAATTTCCCTTTAAAACAGTGTTTGGAGGTCATTTTTAGGTTCATGAAATGTACCCAAATTCACAAATATGTAGGATATTACCACAGACCGAACTGTATTCTTATGTTGCTTTGCTATGAGCTGTCTGACTGGCTAGAATCTGGTGGGTGCATTTCTGGTTGACCAGCCAGCCTGGTTAAGTAGCCTTCTAGCTAGCAGTGCTGCCAGGTTGGTTCGAACAGTCAATATTAGCTGAAAATTAGCCAAGTATTGAAAAAAAATAAAAATGTCTGTACTATGACGAACCAGGCCAAATTTTTGTCAACCCAGCAAATTCATTTATTCCATCCTAAAGCTGCCCAGTTGGGTGGAAAATCACTGGATCTGGCAACATTTATTGGAAAAATTGTCCACCCCAGATGCAGCTGTTTTTGACGTGTCAATGATACGACCACCAGGAAATCCTTACATCAGTGGTGTAGTGGAGGGTATACTCAGGTATACCCACTTCTTTTTCTATCCAGTTACAGTATACCCACCTATCAGCTAAAAAGCCATTGTAATATATAGGAGAGTGTGCCTACTTCCTCATTGGTAACCTACCTATGTACCTAGCAGTAGTACACCCACCTCATCAACTACCACTACACCACTGCCAAACATATTACAAATATTGGCATCAGGCAAACACATGCCCCTTCACACAGAGACAAAGAATATAGGCAGTGCTTATTGTAATAATGTATGCTTTGTGTGAGAGCATCGACTGTAATTTATACACACACAACACAACAATAACAAAAACAGTTTTCCTATAAAAATATGTATTTTCACACTTGGAACTGCAGGAGGGGCAACACCCCAATGCCCTTAATGGACAACACACCACTGCTCAAAGGCATAGTAATGAAGAACAGAGGCACGTTCCCTGTTTACATGCCTCTGTAATTCAAAGTCATACTTTGGCTACCTGAGGAGAAACAGCATCTTTTTTAGACTCCGTACACCAGTTTACATCAGTGAATTGTAGGGAATAAAGTTTCTTTTTAATTATTTTAATCATCTTTTCCCCTCAATTTATTAAACACACACGTTCAAACATCTGAAGAACATGATATTAGTTCATTACAATACAACTGAGAACATGGCTGCCATGTCAAATAGTTGGGCAACAGTGCCTTAGATGATACTTTACTGTGTGAAACTGTTTTCAACTTACTTGAGCAGGAGAATCAACTGTTTCTGGATTTGTTGTGTTTGGTTCCTCCTAGTAACAAAAGAAAATAGATGCAAATCAATAATAGTTAAAGTTGCACTCTGGAGGAAGATAGTTGACTGCTGAGTCTCATTCCCAGGTTGTCAAATACAGATACAGTGTGTGAATGCAAGCTTGGGATTGGAGGAGTCATATTAATCATAAAATATACAAGATCTTTACTCATACTGTTTTTTACTTTCTAATCACAGACAAGAATTGTCAGGATTTGTCAACACTGATCACTCCTTTTGTCTTAAAAATATGTCAGTCAATGATAAGTCAGCACTGTGCTGCAGAAACATGTTGCAGCATTTTTTATGTCTGTATTAGTAGATACCAACATTGTATAATATTTGTGCCCAACACAGAAGCATGGAAAGACATTTCAGTATTACCTCGAAATGTTTCTATCCACTCACTGAGATCCCATTCAGTTAATTTGTTCTGAACAAAATCATCCATGACGAAGAACAGCAACTGTAAGGTAAAGAGAAATAAACAAAAATTATGTTTTGATCAACCATTACTGCTTGGCATTTTGGAAACAGTTACAATCAATTATAGTTCATTAAAGGAAAAGTAGGGGTCATGAGACTGATAATGGCATTCTGACAAAAGTGTCCTCAGCAAATATTTGGTGGAAAGTTACATCACAAATGACTGACCATCTGTCGTTTCTTTCTACTAGAGTCTGCTCTGCTTTTCTCTTAATGTTAATGTTAATATATGAAAAGAAATCCAACCTTCACTGTATGTGAAATATAGAGCGTAGTTATAAGGACAAATGTCTTTTTAATAACAAATATATTTAACTAGTCATTTCCTGTCTTGTGCTAGAAGCACTAACACCAAGGAAAAATGACCAAATCAGAACAGCTTAATTTCCACTGTTAAAAGTAGTAGCAGACAATGACAGGTTGTCTGAAAGCTGCATATGGCTCAACTTCATTTTTTGAGATACAAATACTGCATATAAATATTTGTGTTAAGATATTTTTATCACAATAAAACCCATTTGAATCTTTACCTCAGATAAACTGACAGATCTGGTGGCTTACATGCTCCTGTGGGAATAATCATAATTTAAAAAAAAAATGACTTAACAAATTTTAGTTAGTTTGGTATCTTAGATAACATGTTGGTTTTTAAATATGTAGGTCATCACTTTGAATAGAAGCCTCATTAAACTGCAGCAGTATCCCAGCACGTTAAATATTAAATCTATAGTGAATGAATGTCTGGGCTATGGAAACAAAATAGTGACAAAACAGCACACTAGGCTACTACATAGTATTTAACAGTTAAACTTAGTCTCTCAGTAATATATTTAGCTGTGAATGTAATGCATTGAGGTTAGTGTACTTACATCTGGACTGTTCCTCTTTAATGCACGTACATGACTCCTCTGGTACTATATCTAACATGGGCAATTTGTTTGTTTGGTCTCCACCCCTCATTATCATACTTTCCTCTCTGCCCACAGAACAGCTTCAGCAAGATAAATTCAAATGTGGAGATGCGTTGCAGAAACTTGTCATGAACTCATCAGTGTCTGAAAAGCAGTGGTGGAAGAAGTATTTGGATCCTTTACGTAACTTTTACAAAAGTAAAAGTATCAATACCACAACATAAAAATCCTTCTTCAGTAAAAGCATAAAAGTTTTATCAGTGAAATCCAGCGTTTCAGGCCATTGACTGGCATATTATTATAGATGACATTAATACAGCCTATTGTTAATACTGATGTATGAAAAATGTGAGCAGGATTTTACTGCTGTAGCTGTGCAACATGGAGCTACTGTAGTTTACAGTTGTGATTCCCAGCCTTTTTCCTTAAGGGACCTTTATTCTATAAGTGACATATTTTATGGATCTTTCATAATAGATTCAGTGCATAACAATAACAGTACAGAATAACTGATAAACTCTGCAATTAACCTAAATAATGAATGTGATAACTGCAGGAAGAAAACAGATTATTTCCTTTGCACATTACATCAGAGATAAGATTTCCTGGTGGTTTTAGGAACTGTTTATGTATTTTTACAAATTCAGTGTTTTCTTCTTCCTGACACTTGGCCAATGTTCTATTAGCTTCTTGGTTTTTGTATTTGTATTTAGCAGAGTTTAGGCTCTGTGAATTGGCATGTAGCTTGCATTCAGGTCTTCAGGAGCCCTTATCTTGTGAAATTTCTTTAAAGTTTTCGTTCAAAACATTCCTGTTCAGAACAGGCCGATTGTTTGGCCTGTGGCAGTGCTGCTTCCAGCTTTCTCGAGAGCCGCTCATCCAAACAACTTCACACTTAACACTGCACTTCTTTGGGTCCCGAGCAATACACCTGGGGCCCCACACAGATATATAGATTTATCATGATGTTTAAATATGAAAAATATTGAACTATGTGCTATTGTAACTCATTGTACCTCCAAATATCTTAAAGGCCCCAAAGCACTTTTTAAGAATGCAATGCAACGTTCTACGTACTGTGTACGTCTCCTTTTACTTCAGAGGAAAACATTGTATTACTACACTTCCATGACACATAAAGCTTATATGAAGAGGAGCGGGCTTTTGATGAGCTTGTTCTGAGCTCTGGATAAGGTGACTTGAGGTGAATGGGGTGGAGGAGGGTGTGACGACTCCACTTAAAATAACAACTGACAGGAGCAGCAGGCTGCGCTCAGAGGATAACGTTATCTGTCCAACTTGGATGGTATGTAGCTTGTTATCTCGGCTGGAAAAAAGGGTTTGTGCTTGAACTATTTTGATGATTACTTTCCAACTTTACCAAACTGGTTTAGTCAGGCAGCTGCTGTCCCTCCTTCCTGGTACTGCAAACTGGCACTGACTCTTTTAGTGGTACAGCCTCCCTCCAACTCTGGTTATAAGTTCTTATGGCAAATAGATACACACCCTGCACACAGTCAGCACCACAGAGTTCCCCACCCCCCACAACACACACACACACACACACACACACACAGAAAGACAGACAGATATTAAAGTTACGTGATTATCATTCTGGGCCTTGATCTGTTGTTTAAACTGGATCATCTGAGAAGTTTGGATAGGAAATGTCTCTTTGGTTAAACTAACAACTCAGAGATTTAGAGTCTTTGTTCTAAACATGACAAGGGAGGAAGTGTTTAATAAGAGGACACATGCTGTAAAGGCTGGGAACCACTGGTTTAATCCTGAACATCACATTTTATGAGTTCATCCTGTTTTAAATATACATTCTTAATCTGAAAAGCAACTAGTGACTGCAGCTGTCAGATAAATGTGCTGGAGTAAGATGTACAATATTCCCCTCTGAAACAAAGTGGAGTTAAAGTATTAAGTAAATAACATTAGAAGGAAGTAGTAATAAAATCTCAAAACTGTACTTAGGTGCTGGACTTGAGGAAACAGTTACTTTTCACCTGTTAGAAAAGGACAGGACGGGAGGGGAGGGTTCTTGTCATTGTTGCTGCACTGGTGACTCCTCCTGGCTGTTTGGGGTGCCTACACTGTGGGGGTGGAAATATGACACCCTGAGAGGATATTGCTGGGAACATATATACACAGATCAGCTGAAACATTAAAACCACTGACAGGTGAAATAACTTTGATCATCTTGTTACAGTGTTCTGCTGGGAAACCTTCACTTTAGCATTCATGTGGATGCCACCTGACATGCTCCACTCACCCAAATATTGTTACACACCAAGTACACTCCCTCGTGGCAGCAGCATCTCTGATGGCAGTGGCCCCCCAGCAGAACAATGCACCATGCCACACAGTAAAAACTGCTCAGGAATACCCAGAAGAACATGACAAAGAGCTCAAGGTGTCAACCTGGCCTCCAAATTCCCCAGATCCCAGTCTGATCCAGCATCTGTTGGATGTGCTGATATACCACCTCACAACCCCCACGACTCAAGGGGTCTGCTGCCAACTCCCTGGTGCTGAGCACCACAGGACACCCCCCAGAGGTCTTGTGGCCATGCCCCAACAGGACAGAGCCAAGTCAGAGTCAAGGAGGCCCCACCTGGGATTGGGGGTACCTCTGGGGCACCTGCATGTCCCATGAATGCTCAATCAGATTGGGTTCTGAGGAATTTGGAGGCGAGATGGAGCCATTTAGTTAATATACTTCTTAAATAAACTTTAATAAAGCATAACAGAAGAAGAAGAATCTGGTGTAAAAAATCTTATAGTCTGACTGTGACATGAGAATGTGCTCACATACACTCACAGTTCTTCATATATTGAACTGGACAGAATGAACCTTTTGTTTGAGTATTGTCATGTGGATTTTATTATGTGATATATAATATACAGTCTATTGTACTGCTAATGCACGTCTCCAGTAGGTATTTTACCGTGGTCTCTGCCTGACACTGCTGCTAAGACTGTGTTTTAATATTTAAAATTATTTGTACTGTACTTGTCCTGTGCTTTTCTTGCTGTGAACACTAGAGGGCAGTAGAAGTCAATGTTTTGCTGAACTGCTGTTTCAATGTGTCTCCACAGTATGTGTATAACATTTTAAAGAAGATTCAGTGATTAAAGATATATGCTAATGTTCTGAAAGTGTCATGTTTCACTGTAGGATAACTGAAATCTATTTTTCCATCTTTGACTGATGTAAAACAGGCAGTTTTAAAAATGATACCAACTGAGTCAGTGCCTGTGATTTATCAAAACAACAGGTATGAAGTGAGTAGATGAGAAGATGTCTTAATGCCAGGACCTGAAAGCTCAGTATTACCAGTTATATATCTGCGGTTGTCCAGCATGCAACAGTTGTATTTATACATATAAATCTGACTTAATGTTTGTAATGATCAGATAATATAATGTTAGAACAAGGTAATAGCTATGTTATTTATTGTGTCATGCACATACAGGTTTGCAGCCCATATGGACATTACAAGCCATAAACAGGCCCCAGAAATCATCTCATGTTCTCCACCCTGAGTATGAGCTCCTTCCCCTCAGCAGGCACCACTGCTTCAAACAGTCCTTTGTCCTCCTCTCCTGTGAAGCCCTTAACACCACCCAGACTGAACTATGTGTATGGTGTAGCTGTCCTTCTTGTCACTGATCACATTATAGTACCATGTGTGCACTTTTACTGATGTAGACGGGCATGTGCAAGTGATGGATAAATGTTTTAGTCATTTGTTTTGCTGTGATTTTATACTGCAGACACTGTGATGTCCAATAAGGCAAACTTCCCACTGGTACACTAAAGTCTATCCCAGTGGTTCCCAACTGGTCCAGCCACAGGATCCAGCTTTCTCCTTAGTCACTAGTTCAAGGTCCACACAGTTTAACACAAGCAGCATCATCCTTGTGTTTGGCCATGTCGTCCATGAACATATATACCTTTTTATATCTATGATGTCATCAAGCTTGTTTGTTGTCTCTGCCAAGTTGCTGTCTGTTAGTCACTCACTCTAAAGCAGGAAACGACACTTCAAAATAAAAGCTCTGTGTCAAAAATTCACTGTGCTTAAAAAATAAAGTGTGTTTTTTAAAAATTTGACCAGACTTGTGGTCCATTTTTGGACTGCCACCCACTAGTTGGGAACCAGTGGTCTATCCTATCCTATCCAATATCCAATTTCAATGCTGTAACTACTGAAACAAAATCTGCCAAATGTCCGATTACTTAAAAGTTTTTTTCATAACATCCAACTGGAAGAACTCATCAGAAATTAGGGACATTTTACTATAAAAGTGTAGCCTCTAAATCATATAATGAATGAATTAAAAATGAAATGCACATTATCTTCAGTCCCACCTAAATCACAAAAAGTCTTGACAGTAATTGTCCACACAGGGGTCTTTTATTCAGCAGGTCCCCTCAGCTCTTTGGCGCTTTACACAGCAGCCCATTGTTTTAATTTTCAGGTGAACATTGAGGAGTATTGTATTTGCATTTACTTATATTTCCCTTAGGAGTTTTTGGAGACCCAAACAGAGCTAAAAAAGACTGAATACTGGAGCAGTATCAAGTTCATCACTGCAGGTTAAGTACGGTGATGTTTAGCCTTGCTTAGCCTAAAGACTAGAGCTCAAGGTGTTTCTAGAATTTTGCTTATCACCCTTTAAGGTAGAAACAGGCAAATTATTAGAGACACCTTTTAGCATGCAGCAATACGGTTCATCAAAGCCACAGAATAAAGTCGCAAATCTAAACATAGAATCAAACCTGCACCTTTCTGTAAGTGTTAATAAACAGTAGGATTTATCTCCAAGCTACTGTGTTGGATGTAGCTAACTGTACCAAATGCACTGTCAACTCTGGGTGACTCTGCAAATGAACGTCCCTGTTCACCTGCGTCCACTGCCAAGCCCAGCTGACCAGACCTTTCCATGACCCTGCTCAGCGGTGACAGCTGCACCCAGTCTCTCTGGAACAACACACAATCCCAGAACCGGCCAAACAACGACTCCTTCAAGACGGTCAGGCAGTCAGACCAAGTCTTGAGCAGGACCTGACTCAGCCCCAGCCACCCAGGTGTGTCTTGCTCGCCCCAGCACAACAACTCTACTATTTACCCCTTGTTTACCTCACTTTACCTCATTTCCCCTCGTTTCCCTGGTCTATATTTGTAGTCAAACTGAGCAGTAGGGGGATTTTCCTGCTGACAGATAAATGCTGCAGATCAAGAAAAACAGATCAGGGGTCACCTCGACTCTGTGGATGTGAGAATTAACAGACAACAAAAACTAACATCTCACTAAAGAGTAGAAGGAGAGAGAGCAACATAGATGATAGGTGCAAATAAACATACAGGTTGGTGCACCTGTGAACTTGAACCAAAAACAGGCAATGGTCAACCTGCAGGACACCTGTATTTACTCGTCCCTGAGTACAGTGGGTGTGCATGTGGTATGTACAGCCACATCCTCTGCTCGGAAAAGGCCAAGTAGAGGTTTTGTCAAACGCAAGAAACTAAACCTGGCTTTAATGTTGATTCTTATCAAGATGAAACCTTTTATTATTTTCATACTCCGCCCCTCGACTTGCACTGAGAACCACCAAACCATCACTAATGCCACTGTGTTTATCATCACCTAAGTATACTAATCAAAGTCTCACAAACACTACTTACAAAGACATGAGTGCACACACTCATAAACTATGAATTACAGTATTGTTCATGTTGCCCTTGAAATGTCCTCAGCACTGCTTTAATATCTAGAAAAAAGCACCAGCGACATTATCCTCTGTAAATCCTCATCTAAAAACCCCTGAATAAATGACAAAGCATAAAAATAAAAATGTTGAAAACCTACTTACTCTTATCAGATATTGTTTAACTACATAAGTATATATTTATAAAACAGCAGTCAGCATGCCCCCAGTTTGGAGAAGCAGGCTAGAGTACTGCCATGCAATTTGCTTCTGTGGATGGGGTCAGCAATAAAACATATTGTAGCCACCTAAAAGAAGTCCCACCTAAAACAATCAGTTTAAGTGTACACTATATTGAGAGTATTTACATAGCTTTACCTTTCCGTCAGACAGCTATTTCCAATGAGGAACTGAAGCTGTTCAAAATCAGACTCCATTGAGACAAACTGTGATTTAACATCACTGAACACAGGAGCTGCTCGTCTATTTCTGCCTCGCACAGTTAGCTCTTTTGTGTTACTGTATGACTTTGGCATTCCAAGTGGTTAGTTCGGATTTATCAAAGTCACACAATAACACTAACTAAATGATCGAGGCAGCGGCATTGTTTAGCTTCCATTCTGGCACTCCTGCTGCTTCTCCAAACTGGGAGCACGCTGATGTAGTATGGATCTACTGTGGGGAATACACTGACTCACTTGGAACGAACTGCAGCAGGAATTAAAGGTAGCGAGCTGTTTCTCCATTGCTTCCAGTCTTTGTAATAAGCTTAGCTAAGCTAACTGGCTGCTGGTTGTAGTCTTACATTTAATGGACAGATATGAAAGTCATGATAATATTCAACATTTTATCCACCAGAGGGTAAAAAAATTATATTTTCCAAGACTAACATATCTTAACAACTATAAGATGGAATACCATGACAGGTTGTGCAGAGGATGAATCCAAATGACTTTGGTAATCACCTGACTTTTCCTCTAGCATCAACATCAGGTTGATATTTGTGGTTATAAATACCGTAGAAGCAGAGTGCAGGTTTCTGGTTTTAAAATATCTGAATAACTATTAGATGGATTACCATGACAGTTGGTACACACACCCATGCCAAACTGTAATAACTTTTGTCATTCCCTTTCTTTATCTCTAGCACTATAACCAGGTCAATACATTCAACAATTTATTTACATTTTTTTTGTTTTTCTTTTGGCTAAATATTATAGACTATAAAAATATTGGCCATAGCCACCATGACGTCACCCACTGGTTTGTGGACTGCCAATTTGAAGCTGCCAATTTAGACATCGCCATCTTGGACTTCTGGGGCCAGACATGCAAATTTTTGGACAAGAGGGTGGAGCTGTGGAGAAGCGAGGGATGGATCTGATCGAGGGAGCCAGAGGACACTACACACGACCACCTACACTGGCAATCTGAGTGAACGCTGCACCTGGCTTTGCAGTGCTATCACTGCTAACAAAGTTAGCTTCAATAATTCAAGGTAAACTTGAAGTCATTTTAGTGACGTTAGCTAATTGCATACATGCCCACATTTGGCAAATATTACATATCCTCACTTGTTGTCTTCATTCGTGGACACTTTTTGTGCCATCTAGTGGCAGTAAGAGCACAATACACTAATCCAAGTAAAAACAAGATGGCAGCCATCTCTGCCAAGTCAGTCTGCTGCCAATCCTGACATAAAAAACGACAAGGTCAAAAACCTGATCACATTTTATAGTTGAAACTTGTTTAATAATGTTTGTAGGTTGATGTGGCAACAAATTTGACCAATGTTAGCAACAGTAACAAGATAAGACACTGTTAATTAGGAAGTACTGGTTTGAGGACATTGGGACTTAATTATGGTTGACAATGTTTTGTTTTTTTATACTTATCAGGTCCTACTGATCCCAAATAGCTAGGTGAAATTTAAAAAAGCATACCAAACAAAAGTTTGGGTCTTGGATCATATAAGAAGTGTAATGTTAACCTTGTAATGTTATTGTAGCATTAGCTGAAGTTAACGTTACCGTGTGTGAGTTAATGTTAAAGTGGGTGGTGTGTAATTAGCATAACTGCCAAAATGTGGTGATTAACCAAAACATGGCAAGGAGGTCAAGTTGAGTGGCCTGTGGTGAGGCCTAGCTCAGAGTGGCCACACCCTCAATTATACAGAACTTTAAGCCTTAATTACATTTAAATGGGATCGTTATAGAAAAAAATTCACCTCCCTGTACATTTGTCATGAATGATGAAATAAGCCGTAGAGATCAAACCCATTTTTGTCCCAGGCTGTATACATGTTTATTTTAGCTGTAAAGTTGGGCATTCTAACATGGGAGTCTATGGGGATTCGCTCTGTTTTGGAGCCAGCCTCAAGTGGCCAGTCAATGAATTGCAGTTTTTGGCACTTCCGCACTGGCTTCACTCATCAGCACTGGAGGTTGCCACTTGCTAAATATGCTCAAAACCAGTGACATGCCCTTATCAGCCCCAGCTGTAGACAGCTGCTAAAAAGCTATACTCAAACCGCAAGTTACGCATAATTAAGGGTGGGTTGCTTTGAGTGACAGGCTGTCTGCCGATAGTGTCCTCGCTTCTCAGTCACATCCACCCCTCGCTCCTCCACAGCTCCAACCTCTCACTCAAATATGGTCACTTCTGGCCCAATAAAAACAAGATGGTGACAACTGAAATGCTGAACCTGAGGCTTCAAAAGGGGAGTCCACGGGTTATATGGTCTATGGTTATACTGTGATCATGAACAAGGTAAATAAACTTATCATCAGCATGTTAGCGCTGTCATTCTGTAGCATTTAGCTAAATAGCCCTTACTGTCTTTCATATTCTTCTGCTTTGTGACCACTCTCTACCACCTTTGTCAGTAAGATCTCCACAGTCCGTGTGTGTGTGTGTATGTGTGTGTGTGTGTGTGTGTGTGTACAGGCCCATGGATTTTGTCAGTATTCTAGCAGTGGGTAAACACGGCCTCCAGCCAAGAAAAGCTGTGGTGGTAGTGATGTTGTGCATGGTAATTGGAGGGAAGACAGGCCTCTGCCCAATGTAAAGCGGCTGGATTAATTTAGTGTGTATAAATCCAAATGAGCCAAGTGGACTGGCATCGTCTCAGAGGACCTGGGATCTCTCCTAACGAAACAGTGTAGAGGATGCCAGTGTGTGAGTTAGGCATGTATGGAATGATGCTTTCACAAAGTGAGGGGATCAGTCTGATTTAGGAGGCTCCGACTAAGATCTTGATTACGGGGGACGTTCAGAACATTTGTGACTGTCGTAACAGAGGTTGTTACCTGGTAACCAAACACAACCAGCCGCACGCTCAGGATGCATTTGAGAAAGAGTAAAAACAGAAGATAAGTCTTCATTGGCCTTCTTTTCTCTTTCCCTCTCTCACTGTCTATCTCACCCAACCTCTCCTTCAGACCATAAAAGGCAGAGATGTTGTGTGATGGATGGCAGCAGAGCCTCTGACTGAACAGGGAGCTGTGGTGCCACTCTACAGAGTCCCTGCAGTGTCTCCATTCAGCTCCATTCATAGATGACAGCATGGGGGGAACCTCCTCTCCTACTGAGCAAAAACACCACATCCTGCCTGCTAGCCCACCTCCCCACTCCCCTCCCTTGCCCTCAGATCCAGACCTAGTAACACTGCTGTATTTTTATGGTGTTCGACAAACTGTTCCTTAGCAACCAGACCAAAGGCACCAGGAGGCCCATGTTGCTAGCGGTGCATCTAAAATGAGCACCATTCTTCATGGGAGAGGATACTCACTGATGACATGTGTGTACTTTTCCTCTCAGGGAAACTAGGCTTGAAGTTTGGCAACATTGGGCCTCCTTCAGCACAGGACATGTTCTTTTTTTGTCATCAGCCATTGGTTTCTGGGATCCACTAATGTTTTCATATCTACTCTTCTCTTAGGTAAGAAAATTTTACGAGAGCATGGTGGAGAGCACCCTCACCAAGATAAAAGAAAAACATGTCATTTTCACAGTCCACAAATTCATTGTCCAAAGCAAAGAAACATACGTTTTAATGTTTCAGGGTAATTATAATTATTGGATTACTGAAACTGTAGGCTAGAGAATCTACTACTATACTTGCTCCATTGATCCAAATTACTGTAATTCCAGTTATTTTGCATCCCTCTGCTCAGTCTGACACTTCATTTACAGCATCACAAATGTTTTCTCATTGCTGGGTTTTTCATTTTCCTGTAACCCCAGAGCTGATACTCTGGAAAACCATATGTTTACTTTTAGGGGAGATAGCCAATAGATATGCCACATAGAACTGGTATACATCACCCAGCGCTGGAAACCTGAATATCTGTAAAGGGGAAACTCGTAGGTGCCCATGGAACCCGTTTTCTTTCAGATATCTTGAGGTGAAGGGTCCAGGGACCTCTGCGAAAATGGCCATGCTGTTTTTCCCTTTCCAAAATTTAGCTTAATTTTGGTGTTATCTACCTCCCTACCTGAGAAGCTATCATAACATGGTTGGTACCACTGATTTCATTAGGTCTAGCTTTAAAAGTCAGCCATCTATAGCCTCTGAGAGACAGGCAGCGGCAAAAATAGCAGCACTCGATTAACGTGATGATAAAAAAATGTATTCACTTCTGCTAAATTTCTTCTGCACTTCCGAGTTTTTGCACACGGCACAACACCTGCCCCTCTTTGGTGTTTACAGGGCGTTACCTATTTTAATAGGTTACTTATGACCAAGTGGGCTTCATCATTCAACACACCTGGGTAAGAGCAGATTTGGATGGGAAGACTTCTTGGTCCATCACGAGTTGACTTGTCTTATTTTTTCCTTGCACAGAAAAGAGAAAATCCAAGAGAATGTTGCTGCATGAAGCCCAGTGTCACACCTGCTGCTGCTCAGATGTCCCTCGATCACAAAATATCTCCCTCTGGTGTCCGAGCGCCAAAGACTTCTGTTAAATCTTAATCGGCATAAATCATCTGTTCATCTGTACACTCACATTCTGTATTAAATATTATCTTTACTTCCTTCTCCTGTCTCTCTTGATTGAACTGTCTTTAGGCTAATACGATCTCATAAAACCCCAACAGGGTAACATTACATTATGCCATGTCAGAACAAGAGTAGTTTTCATAGCAAATTCTTCATCTCATAGACATTTTTACTCGATCACCATAACGTCTTTTCCACTGGAATCCCAGGTGCAGCATGCTAGCATGGGTGTAGTTGTCTTGGGAGGTGGGGGACATGTCCCCCTCAAAATCACGAAATTAAAGAGAATTACATAACTTGATGCAGTGAAGGCACAATTTGGTGTATAAAAATGTGCAAGTATGCAGGAAATTCAGTGTTTAATGCCCCTTCCAAATTTCCCCCCTTGCATGTTAGCAATATGAGGTTGAGCCCTGCCCACCATATATAATAAAGTACAAGTAGGTGTGATATATGGACTACATTTCATATGGCTTTTCATACATAATAGTCTTATAGATCCATCCTAGTCCTCCCTTTACATCTCTCTATGGAATCAACACCTTCTCACTCCAATAAATCTGACTGGACATGATTGTATGAGCTGAGTGCTGCTCTGTTGACAGCCTGTGTTTCACTGAGTGGAAAAGCTTGTCCTGAACACACAGTCAAGGGCATGCACACATCCACACACACAGATTTACAAATGTTGATGGAGCCGAGACTGTCTCACAGCTCTGCGGGATTCTAGGAAAGTTAACAACGTCCCCTTTCCTTCCAGCTCTTCTTCCATCCCCTCCCTCTTTCCCACATCAGTCTTTCTTTCTTTCCTTCTCTAACCGACATCCCACCACCACCGGTTGCCTCTCCATCATCATGAATATAGATGGTTTCCTCTCTTTTCCATATGTTATATATCATATTTAATCCTTTCTGATATTTACATTGTAATAATATTCAGTTTCTTTGCAGTGTGTCCAGAATCAAAGGGCTAAACATCAACATCCTGCGCCTCCTGGCTGTGAGAGGTTATTTTACAAGATGCTGTTGATTTAACATTTACCAATGCCACGTTACAAAAAAGGTGATGACAGTCCTCTGATGAACTATGAAGTTCTTGATGCTGCTGCTGAGCTATGTGTCTCCGTGTGGCTTGAACGCAGTCTGCGGCCGTGTCTCATAAGCGTGAGAGCTCAGGCAGTTGGCTCATCTGCCGCCAGGCGTGGTGAGACAACTTCCATATCCTCCTCTGTCGCCTGTGATCTCCTCTCTCACCCCACCAGCATGGCTATGCATGTGGCTTAGTACGCCACAAAATAATGCCTGTTCCAGGGTAATTTTTGAAATGTTCTGTCACGCCCGCTACTTTTGATTTTGTTATCAGTTGTCAACCTTGTACTGTGAGCCCATATTGTGCTGTTAAAACAAAATTCCTCCACTGTTGAGGAAATAAGTGGAGTGGATTAGTACGAGATTATTACAATAACAAGGTTCAGACACTATACATCCTGTGTTTGGCAGGACATCAGCTCTCATCTCACATTGCATGACGTGGTTGTGATTGACAGAGGAGCATTTGGCTTTGATTTTATGAAGGTAGAGAGCATAGCATCACATCCTTCTCTTCCTGTCTTTCGGTGACTCAGCACTCACCCTGGCACTTGCGATCAACAACCACACTATAGCTTGGTCTAATCATACCACACCTCTCCCTCCTTCACCCACTATCATCTTACATCCCCTCCTTACAGTCTTAGCAGAGGATAGAAAAATATTTTGGCTTAGGGTTTTTGATTTCCCCAAATCTGTCATGGGGGAATTTTAATTTGTAGCTGAGCTCAAAAGAGTGTGACAGGGAGCAAGGAGGAGAAACAGGTGCAGTGGGATAGACTTCTTCCCAGCTACGGAAATACAGTGATGTTGCTAGGTGCGTGTCTTGTTGTCTCTGACACAGTAAATTCACTATCAGTGTGTCCCGGGGATGCTCCCTATTATTTTCCCTGAATAATCTCAACAAATCCATGTTAAAATCATTGAAACAGTAACGTTGTGTGACTTTCAGAGGACACTTTGGACCTCACCTTCCACATCTGTTCCAGTTGCTCCCTAAGCCCCTGGTACTTCTCAGTCTTTTCACGCTCTTTCTTCCTGATGTTACTGTCAGCTGGGATTGCCTAATCTATCACAAATTGGGCATGGCGTTAGTCCTGGCAGGACACAACGTCAAGCTCAGCTCACATCCCAGCTACATCAGCTGATCTCAAGCAGCCCAATCAACTGATAGAGCAGCTGATTGATGGAAAGGAGTCAGCTGGTAGATCACATGATTCCTTTCTATGCAGCCAATTACCTAATCCAATTCAGGGCGCCTGCCTACCGTTGCTGCTTCCTCTGCAAGCCGTTTTGCAACCCGCCTCCACCCCAGCTCCTCCTCTTCATGCTGTGTCTGACTTATCCATGTAATTTCTGTTTGTCAATAACTGGGTTTCCATCCAAATGTATTACAAATTTAAGCATTCATTATTGTTTTGCAAGTATTGGGAGTCAACAGGTCGAGCAGTAGGTGGCGCTTCTCGTGAAAAATAAAAATAAAAATGCAAAAGAGCACCCGTAGAAGAAGAGGCCGCCGTGAGATGACGTCATTGAGAGCGTCTCATGTCCACAACTGATGTAAACAACTACCGGCACATCCATGACTACGACGAGATGGAGAGATTCCTTGGGAACTTCTTGGCTATTGTGAGAGCTCTCATCATGCTCATATCAGTGTTGTCAGCGTTTCTGACTGTGGACTCGTGGAGTGGAAGTAAAGTAGAAGTTGGATCCAGTAGCCTACGTCATCATTTATTCGCTAAATCTGTTTCCGTTGCCAAAAGTCGCATTTTCCTAATATCGAATTTCTGGTGTTTCCATTCAAGTTTTTTTTCACAATTGTTGAAAATGCGAATAAAAAAAGGTGGATGGAAACCCAACTATTGATGCTGCTCTGTTCTGTTCCCAGGGGATCTTTACTGCTGCTTTCTCTGCCTTAGGCTTTCCATGTAGGCGCATGGAAGGGCAGAGAGGTTTGCTCTCTCTGCCTTTGGTGAGGTGTGCTCTCTCCGCCTTAGGCTTTCCACATAGGCGCGTGGAAGACGCTTTCTGCATAGGCCCAAGGAAAGGCAGAGGGGCCCCAGAACAGAGCCATACTGCCAAATATAATACTGCAAATGGAAATAAAGTTTTCTTTGACAAAAGTGTTCCTGACTGAACCGCCTTCTTCTGCTCCTTGTCAACCACCACTATGTCTGGTCGGTTAGCTAGCAGCTGCTTGGGGACTTACAGACTTCTAGTCCATACTCAACACAGATGTTCCAGTACACTATCCCAGTCACTTGGTTGTGGCTCTCTGTGTCGCTGTTCCCGTTTCCACTGAGCAGTACGGTACGGTTCAGTTTGGTAAGCTTTTTTTTTCCCGTTTCCACTGTGATTTCAATCTTTGGGAGAAGCAGACAATATTTCTCTTTTTGAAGAAAAGTGGCATCAATGTAGAGGCTAGTGTAGAGGTGAATAAACGTAACAGCACAAATAATTGATGTGAAAATCTCTAAATAAATATTTACCCTAATATGAAGTGGGAGACAACTGAGTCGCAAAAACTGATCAAGTGAAAATTTCAAAAAATTTCCCTTGTAAGTATATGTCATATTGCAGAAAACTGCATCATAGCTTTGTTTGTCCTACAGTTTTAGCTTGCACGATGCCCCTGTTAAACTACAAACACTCCAAGTAGAAATGCAACAAGAATTACCCCAGTAAAGCCGATGCTGCACACAAGCTTTTGATTAGGTTTTATTTTCAACACAAAAACAAAGTGGTCTTTGAACAGTTAGCAAAGGAAAAATGTGTAATTTAAAGGTTGTGGAGAGCACATACTATACTACTTGCATGTGATTAAGACAGTGTGACAACCTATTTATTCATTGTTTTAAGGGTGGGGATGTTACGGCTGTATGTGCTCTGTGCTGCTGTCCCTTTTCCCTCCATTGTAGATCTGCTCAGGTGTGCTGCATTACTTGGGAGAGGTGCAGTGCACCTGGCATGGAGGAGATGCTTAAGAGCTCCTGTGTCAGCAGCAGAGGAGAGACACCTTTGGTGTGGGGACTGCTGGTCCTGCTGCCTCTCAGCATGGGAGTTTCCTTTGTCTTGTTTGCTTGTTTTATTTGTTAATACGCCTTTGGATTTAAAAAAAATCGCTGACTCTTTTCAAGTTGGTTGAAGTTTGAAGTACAAGTTTTAAGACAGAGGCGGATCTACAGGTGGAACTGGATGTGCACAAGCCCAGCCAAATTGACGGCTTGCTCATTTTATCAGATTCATGAAAACTCAGTCACTCAGTCTTATTATATGATTCTGATAGGGTGGGCAAACTGTCAATCTGTCAGTCAGCAGATTGTCAGAGATAGTAGCAAGCAGTGCTAATTCTCCAGTCAGGTGCCATTATGCCACCGCAGAGAAGAGGCAGCAACAAGATAAACAAACTTGTCAAACCTTCCTCTGTTCTGTGTCACTGCCAGTCTGCAGGACAGAGTGGACAGCAGTGTTAGCGCAGAGCCCACAGCGGCCAAGCACCTGAGGGAATGAATAAGACTGAGGACAGGACAGGCCTTTTCAATTGCCAACCTGTAGGCCACATCTGGCCCAGACTCAAACCTGCTACTGAACGGCCCCAGGGTAAAATGATTAAAGTATTAGTAGTATTAATAAGCTCCAACCTTATTGGCTCTTTCATTGTTAACCATTAAGCGTAGTTTGCCATGCATCTTAAAATTCACCAGAGGTAGCCGACCTGTAGATGCTGATTCTTCTTTGTTTGCGTTCATTCCACAGGCTAGTTAATAACATGTTGGGCAGGAAATCCAAAGTGTGGGATCATCTTGAGAAGGTGAAGGACGAACCCAAGGTGATATGTAAACTCATCTTCACTGGTCGACTACAAACATGACGTATCATCTGAAACATGGAAGTAGCTACATGCCCATTAGCCACTTAGCACAATCATTACTGCTTTGCCGACAGCGTCATTAACAGGTGGCTTGCTCAGTGTGTGATGTGCACATGTGGATAATACATGCTGGCGACTAGTCGACTAATGGCTCTACATGACAACTATTAGTTGACTAGGTAAATTCTTAGTTGGGGGCAGCCCTAGTTATTAGGCTGTTAATATTACATACACCACTAGGATGAAAATTAGGCTAATTAAATGATTGGTCAATTATCACTATTGTTGTAAATTCATTCTTTTAATTGACCAATTGATAAATCCACTAATAGTTTCACCTTTAATAATAAGGGCACAGTATGTTTAAGGCCACAACAAGTTTTGCCCAAGGCCCTCACTGAGACCTGTGGTGTATAGTCCCCACCATGCAGCTCATTGACCAGGCCTTCCTCACAATGAAAAGCTTCCCTGGATTTGTCAAGCTGCCGACCTCCTCAGTGAGTCCTCATGAGTGATGGTTTTATTAAAGCTTCTACTTTGGCACATGGGTGGAGTGAGGAATGGCAAGATGGAGAAAGAGGTAAGGAGAGAAGAGAGAGATCCCAGTATTCGTCATGAACGGCCTGAATGTGAGATGTTATTAAGGGCTACTGAAAGAGTTAAAGAGTTAAAGTGTCGAAACATACATTTAGGGCAAGAGAACAAGTTTTAATATTAGCCATGTAGCTAAGCAAAGCATTTAAGGAGCCTATTCATACCCTGACCTTTTCTCCTACCTCTCTCTTGTCATCCCCTCCCTCCTGTCCTGCCGTTAACACAGAAAACAAATCCAAAATAATTCAGAGTGGGAAAACATAAATGTAGGCATATGGAACTTTACAGCTGAATGGAGCACACAAAAGACAAAGTGTTGGCTTATGCGTTCTCAGAGAAATCCTTGTTTTATAGGCAAGGCTGTGTTTGTATTCATTTTGGTTTATTTAAAACTTTCCAATCTGCCCAGTAAATGTTTTAGGAAAATTTAAATCTCCCTATGAAGCTGCTAACTATTGAAGTTGGGAGTGGTGCAAAAGCCAGGAAGACCCAGTGTGAATGCTGGCTCTCTCTTGCACACAATATTGACAGACAAATGGAAAGACAGACAGAGACACATACAGCACATACAACTACTTACAGATTTGCACCCATTCACAGGCGACTTCTTCAGCACAACTTCACACTGGTGCAAAGAGTAGTAATTGTGTAAAATCTGGCATTGTGTGTGAAAAGTTACTTGTCTGTGTGTAACATGCTAAATCACACACACTAACTTCGTTTCTTATGCTAAAGTCTATGATCTCAAAAGAGCTGAGTTGTGGGAAAGAAATAAACATCTGTCATTAAAGAGACACAGAAAGTGACAGACTTTCCTCTCAGGATAAAACATGTCTGAGAATATTCAGAAACTTCTTTTCTACGACCTACAGATGGCGCAAGATAGCCAGCCATAACATGATGTCTCTACTTTGATGCATGTGATTCTGTGTTAAGGTGTGACTGAGACAAGAGCTAGACGTTTGTGTGTGTGTCTGTGTGTATCTGCATGTGTGAGGGAGTGTGTTGCTCCCATTACAGCGTCTGTGGAGGAAGCTGACTCACAGAGAGAAAAACATTGACCCTGTTTCTCCTGCCATATAATAGTGGTTCACACACATCCATGCACATAAGCTTATTGATCCCGAGCACACATCCCTATTGTGTGGTGGAAAAAAATTAACCACATTTTTAGTGGGTCAGTAGAAAGATTACCTGTCAAGTAGAGCTTAAATTAATCCTAATAATTAGTTGATCGACTGAAAAGAATCAATTAGTTGTTGCCAAAAATTTGCCAGTTCTAGCTTCACAAATATGAATATGGAGTGGACGCCAGGAAATTGCATTTTATAGACTAAACAACTGGTCAGTTAGTCAAGAAAATAATCGGCAGAAAAGGTGATGAACAGAAAACTAAAGTGAATTGTAAGGTGTTTCCATTATTTTGTCCACACCCTGAATATAATTAGAAGAAGACGAAGAAGAGGATATACTTTATTAATACATGTATGAAACACACATACATCTACATACAGGACCTTAAATGGAGAGATGTCAGAGCGAGGGGGCTGCCCATTTGGTGCCTTGCTCAAGGACACCTTGGCAGTGCCCAGGAGGCGAACTGGCACCTCCCCACCCACCAGTCCACGCTCCAAATTTGAGGTGGGTGTGATTAACCTGCTAGGAGGACATCAAAATGTGAAAATAGTAATTTTCTGTTGCCAGCAGGTGGCGCTGTGACTATGATTCAGAGTTCCTCTGTAGATGTTTTCAGGGCTGGACTGTCATCATATGTGTGAAATTTTGGAAAGATATGCCCATGTGGTGTAAACTTACAGCAACCTTTTCTGATCATGTCGGAACATCAAAATTCGCTGCTATGGCATGCCAATGCCCTTCGTATCATCATCATCTTAAGTATATCTTTCCCAATTTTGACACGAATCTGGTCAACTTTGTAGGAGTTGTATGTTAAAGTAATAAAACATTATATTTCTTGTTACCAGTAGGTGGCGCTATACCCATTATTAAATATTGGCATAGATGTGTTCAGGGCAGGATTGTCATCAAACGTGAAGTTTAGGGGTGATTGGACCATGTACCTTGGAGTTACATACCACTTCCTGTTTTGTGGCGAAACCTGTAAGTTTGACGTCTCACCAAGGTCACACGGTTCGACGAAAACTCAAGCTTCCTACAACTTTTCATTGTTAAGGTCTTTTGATGGGACACACCAACTTTGAAGTCGATCGGATGAAATCTCTTGGAGGAGTTCGTTAAACAACCCCTGGAAATGGACAAAAATGCACCAAAATTGCACAGTAAATTCAAAATGGCTGACTTCCTGTTTGGCTTAGAGTATAACCCCAAGAGGCTTTTTTGTACGTATTGAAGTGTTACATACATACATGTATAAAACTTGGTGATTCCATTATTTTGTCCACACCCTGAATATATTTAGAAGACGAAGAAGAAGATATACTTTTTTAAACATGGAGAGATGTCAGAGTGAGGGGGCTGCCCATGGACAGGCGCCCAAGCAGTTGGTGCCTTGCTTAAGGACACCTTGGCAGTGCCAAAGAGGCGAACTGGCACCTCTTGAGCTGCCAGTCCACGCTCCATATTTGATCCGGATGGGGACTTGAGCCGGCGACCCTCCTGTTCTCAGCTCAGGTCCCACAGTAGACTGCACACTGTCTCTATACGCTGCACATACAGCCGTCAGTGACTGCCGAATGATTTTTATCTACCATGTGTAAACATATAAAAGCTATATGTGACTGTGGGAGCTCCTCTCTGACTGTTTGACTATACAGCAGCAGTGTTATTGGAGGCCTGACTGGCTTCACTGGGATCCTCCTCCCGCTTCCTCCACAAACAGAAGAAAACCTCAAGGAAGAGCAGCTGATTGATTCAGTTTCCACTCTTCCCTTTGCTGGAGGGAGCCCGGGGAAGTCGGGAGGTGCACGGGGAGCTGACTGGAAAACTAAACATGACAGTGCCAGAAGAAGAAGGTATGGCACAATTAAAGGGTGGAGGGCTGGGGGTTTGAGGTGTTGGCAAGCATTTCAGACTCCTTAGCAGTTGCACCCATGTAGAAATCCCTCACCCACCCTGTCCCAGATCTCACCACTCAATGTCCCGAAAACGCACCAGAATGCCCACAGGTCAGTATCAATATTTGCTGTACCAGTGCAGGCCTCGCTGCCTGTTATTGTGTATGTGAGCTGCCTCCCTGTACTTGCCTGCTCAGCTCATGCCCTGCTATCTTAACTTAAAGGATATTGACATGAGGAATGAGGCGGCAGGTGAGTATGCCACACAGGAATACTGACCTGCAAAATGTCAGATGCACCAACAGTTGTCTTTTTTCCATCATTTTTTACTATCTTGAAGGTTTCCATGTGCATTCTGATGGGAAACTTTCTCAGTCCTACTGTAAAGGTCATACATCAAAACACGATTTTAGCATTATCCATGGTCATGTTATTTCACACTTACTTTGCACTATCCCCTATTTCCCCAAATTTCCCAAAGTCCTTTTCCTTTTCTTACTTTTCTGACTTAGATTTAGATTATCCATTAAACAGGGTGGCACAGTGGTTAGCATTGTCACCTCACAGCAAAAGAATTCCTGGTCCGAACAGAGGGTGGGCGGCTTGGAACTCATAGGTTTGCATGTTCTCCCCATGCCAGCGTGGGTTTTCTTGGGGTACTCCGGCTTCCTCCCACAATCCAAAGACACGCAGATTAATTGGTGACTCTAAATTGACCAAAGGCGTGAATGGTTGTCTGCCCTGTGCTAGTCTGGCGACCTCTCGCCCAATGTCAGCTGGGATAGGCTCCAGCACCCCTGCAACCCCCAACAGGATAAGCATGAATGAATATCCATTAAACAGACACCATATAGGTGTCAAAGTCTAATTAATTACTATCGAAGCTAAGTTTCACTTTGTCATGTGTCTCAGGATGTGAAGAGTCTGTCTTTGTTTGTGGTGCAATAATTTAATAGGCGATTGTTTTCTGTTAGTAATCATATTTTCATGTTTTCCAAAGGAGATTACCAGAAAATGTGACCTATATAACATGATTCATTCACTGCATGGTACAAATATTGTTTTCCTGGGAACTATTGCTTTTAATGCATGTGTAATGTGTGTATGGAGACATGCATATGTGAATGTATTGTTGTATTGTGTAAATACTTGGTCTGATATTACAATAATGGAGCATCATCAGGTTATCGGATGCAAAATTTAGCCCCAAACTGGCGGTTACTTACCAAATGTTATCATGAAAAAGCATATCTAAATACTGAATTACCAGGAGTGTAAGGAGTGTCAGTGTTTTAATCTAGTCTTGTTATTATGTTCACTGTTATATGTGAGTTGTTTTTGGGTCACAAATGTAAAGTTGTGGACCTCAGGAGGAATAGCTGCTGCAATGCACGAGCTAATGGGGATCCCAATAAACGAAACTAAACTGCATCAGCTAATTTTCTGCCAGAGAGCAAGAGAGGGATGACATGCAGCAAAGGTCACCAGCCGAAGTCAAAGACAAAACTCTAAACTGGGTGGGAGGCCCGTGGCTGTCATCAGGTGTGTTTGTAGGTGGGATGCACCTGAGTCATAAAGCTTTGCTCTGTAACTACCAGCCCTTCAGCTTATGGTCCATTAGATCGGCTAGCTGACCCAACTGCACTGCCCAAGGGATCAAAAATAACAGGGCTGAATGGAGCAATTGTAGACGAAAGAGAAAGAGGGAGGGCGGGTAGGCACAGCAGGGCATGCACCAAAGTATTTATTCGGTATACCCTACCCTCCAGTGCCACCAGCATGTAGCCTCGGGGGGCTGAACATCTCACATGATGTCAGCAACAGAGGGGAATTTTCCATGTATTAGTAGTTAAAAAATAACTGTGTGGGCCCATAGTTTCCTTGTGTATCATGGGAGTGCTGTAGCTCTTGTAGCTCAAACATGATCATGTGCCTGTTGGGCAGATAACATCTGAATGAAAAGCTGGTGATCTCGCTCTCCTGTAGAGGGGGTTAAATGCCAACACTAGATGAGCCCAGTGGCTTCATGCCAAAATCCCAAGCCTATTGAAGTTTATTCAAGCTCTAATTCAACCCTGCCAACAAGTATTTCTTTGAAAAAAAAAACTGAGAAGAAAAAAAGGAGAAAGCCAAAGAAGCGAGGTCTTGCCAGCGGAGGAGCACTATGTACACACGGAAGCATATTGCAGCCAGTAAGAGCAGAAGCATCAAATGCCTCAACATTGGAAGGATACCAAGAGGGAAATGCACGCAGATATGTTTCTTCTTGTAGTTTGTTACGCAAATGCCTGAAGTTGTCTTAAGCTGTTCTTCCCTCCTCTGTATGAATTCTGTCAAGGTTCAAAGAGGTCAGTTTTATACACACCTACAGTGTAAGCTTCACTGACTGTAAAAGAAAAAAAGAAAAACAAATTGCAGGAACAGATTTGAAGGAAGCCAGCGCAGCAACGAGCTGAAGTGGGGTTTCGTTTTCTCGCTGCCTGTTGATGTTCTCCTCTGTGCCTCATCTTTCACGTCAGACTGTCACTGGCGTCCTGCGGGGTCGACTGTTGGGTCACGTCAGTGTGGTGCCAAGTGTCCTGGTGTCTCCATTGCTGTAAAGACACACTAACACACACGTGAATGTACAAGGAATTCACACGCGCAAACAGGCAGGCACACATACAAATGCCGGTGGTACACACACGTACATGACATGCATTCTGCACATGCATGCACAAATGTATGCATGCTCGCACAGACTGTAGACCTATAACGACTCTAGTCTCTTTGCCACCTGATCAATCATCCCAACTGCCATTAGATCTACAGGAGAGGCATTCCTTCCTAACAACTGGAGAAGGGGGTAGTGCGTGTGGGGGGGGAGGAAGAGGAGGGGATTGAGACATGAGGGGGAAAATGTCATGTCTTATGTCTAATACATTTAAACCGGGATATGTTTTCACTCTAAGCAAATGAGCAAAGTTAGTGTGACTGAGAATCACGAACAAAATGAGAACAATTGCATCTATGTGTTGATTTTTCTGCAACAGTGCACAAGATTTCCCTTTTTAAAATCGCCTGACAGCTTTCTCCTTCCTCGTCCCATCTCACTTCTCTCAGGCTTCGTGAAACATAGCTGGCAAATTTAAGAGGGGAAAAAAACAGTTGAAAAGCTAAAGAGAGTACAAAAAAGCTGCCTCTAGCTCAGGTCGTGTCGATGCATGTTTTGCATCACACTGGTGTAAAAGTAGTAGAGGAGTGAGGAGTAAAGCCTCAGTGGATAAGGTACTTTATCTCCCCTGCTGTCTTTATCTTTCACCCCGTCCCTCCTTCTCCTTGCCTCTCTGCTCTTTGATTTTTTTTTCTCTTTCTTCTGTTTGCTGAAAGAGCTGACTGTGCTGCTCTCAGTGTGTGCGTGCAACGTATTGTTCCCTTCTTCCTCAGTATGATGAGAAAAGCTTGAAATAACAATGTCTGGGGGTGGATTGCGACCCCTCTGTTCTCTGTTTCATCTCCTCTCCCTCTCTGTTCTCGCTTCTCCAGATGACAGTGATGCTCTCTGCAGATCTCCTGCAGGTGTGGGCCTTTTGACCCCCTCTGGGACAAATTGCACTCTCATCCCTGCGCGCACACACACACACACACACATACACACTGAGATTTGAGTGTAAAGGCGTGCACAGACATGCACATGCTCACACATTCACATAAAGGCTCTAGCACATGCATGTACTGCACAAGTGTGGAAATAAAATAAGAAGCCATCTGCCAAATAAAGCAGGCAGTGTGTTTTCCATCCTCTTGGTCAAAAGCTAAAAACACTATTGCCACTTAGGGAAACAGCAAAAAAACCTCTTTCAAACACAACTTTCAACCTCTCTGGTTTGAGGAGAGGACAAATCTGTGCACACCATGCTGCTACGCGAACAGGACTATCACAAAATCTGACCTGCCGACCTTGAGGAGGTCATGTATGAGGCACAGGCTGCAGCCGCCGACCCCACCAACACCAGAATGTGTGACGTCTCAGGAATCTGTGCAGCGCCACTCTGCCTGACCACGCAGCAAAACACAGAGCTCTACACAGCAGTTGGGCCCTCTGTGAGGCGAGCAGGAACACAGAGGATAAAAGTAAAAAAAATGGGAGAAGATGACTCACTAACATCAGCTCATAATCAGCTGTGATAACAATTTGGCTCTTGCATTTCTGTGCTGTGTGTCCGTGTCTTCTCAGTTACATTAGTTTCCTTATTCTGAGAAAACACTGTGATACACTTTTGAGTATGAATTCAGAAAAGTTAAAGCCCCTCTCTGGTGTATTTTGGCATGCTTATGATATTTCATGTCCTGACAATGTTATTTAACCACACTGTTCACCAAATATTTTTTGACAAATTACTTAAAGGGCCACTGTGTAAAATGGGTTGAAAACCGTTGAAAACAGTGACATCAGTGGTCAAATTCTAGATTGCAGGGCTCACTCGCTCACCCCTCCAGTCGGGTAAATGACGGTGGCCTCGTAGGGACAAAAAGCCTTGCACAGACACGAGTTTTTCAGGAGTAGGACTATCTAGCGACGAAGTGAATGTTTATTTAGAAATCTAAACCATGTTACGATATTGTAATGAATCCCTCACGAGCAGGAGACCAGAGTAGCGTTCGGGAAAAAGGCCAGTTTATTTGAGCACTCCAAAAACTCCGATAACACTCCAGGGGGTAAAAGACTCCGTCCCAAACTCTGACTCTTCTAACGTAACACACACACTCCATACACACATACTCGTTTACCATACCTAGCGGGTACCCCCTCCCCTCTCTGCTCCACCAATCTGCAGCCCGCACACTGACTGACAGCGTAGCCGGTAAACAGAGCTCAGCTGTTTATTTAGCCTAGCAATATCTCCGGAATATAGTAGCTGCAATGGACGACTTTGAACGCGATTTTGAAGAGTTTCTTGTAGCGGACACAGACCCAGAGCCATACCTGTTTGAGCCAGAGCATACAGATGAGGAACTTGGATACTGAGTGGGCGAGAAGAGAGGCTGAATCCTCCGCTCCCATTTTGCTGCACAGAATGGGATTCGGTGCTACTGCTGCCATTGTTGGGGAGATATATCATCAGGAGGAAAAGCGCCGCAGAGGGTGCATCACAAGGAGTGAAGTTGCGTCTTCTTTTCCTCGCAGATGACGGTTCGGGTTCATTCTCTCCTGTTGCGTGGTAAGTGTGGTCCATTCGCAAACTTATAACTAAAAAAACCTTTCACTACTCTCCATCGACGAACTACTAACACTCTCTGCTGTTTCCTCCTCCTCTCCTTCCTGCTATATATATATATAAAATCATAATTATAAGGCTACGAAAACCAAATGAATTTTATTTTATAGCGATTATATACTTATATAAACATATTAATGAGTAGAATATTCAGATTCAGATTTGACAATAAACCATGCCAAATATTACACACTGGCCCTTTAATATTGTGCTCAATTTCAATTTCAATTTTTTTTTAAAAAAGAAGGTTGTTACTAAAATGGGAAGATGAGGTATGATTATAGTAGAGTCTGCAAGCCATATGCCATCCTCCAAGCTTGCGTAATTGTACTGTTATATCAAGCCGTTTGCTGTTAGTAAACAGTATGATTTTTTTTTTTTTTTTTGGGTGGGCGGGGCTTAGCTGGAGGCAAGACAATTCTCCACAGACATCAGTTAATGCTCGCTAGAATTTTCTGTTGGTACACTGGGAAATATTCACTCTGAGTGGCGGACCACAAACTGGACCATTCGTAAAATTCAGAGCACCATTTAAAATGCACTGTTCGGTTATTCAGAGCACCACACTCTCGTAGCAGCAGAGCGCCAAGCAGAAAGAATGTGTGATTAACTTAACCGTTTGTTAATTCATACAGAAATATAACGCTCCATTTCTTCGACTAACAGGACTCTCATTTTTGTGCAGAGCATCAGACTGAATTTCTGAACGCACCATGTCAGGTCACTCACTCTCTGGGACCGCAAGTTTTACTTGAATAAGTAAACACTGACCAACGGGACTAGACTGGCCGACACGTATGCTCTCACTCAGTGGATGGATGATGTCACAGGAAGCTTTGTGGTTGATTACTACGCCAGTCTTACAAAGGAGGACGACCCTTGAAGTTTCCTCTGTTTTGTTTTGCTATCGAAGCTAACGTTAGCTAATGCGCTATAAAGTTAGCGTTCCAGAGAAATCCAATATTCCTCTTAGCACCTCCCCAGTTTCTGATTATGTGGACATGATAACTCTTAATACACATAACTTTATTCATCCCTACAACATTAAATACTTTTTCCTTAACCTGATATGAAGTGTGTGCTGCACATGTGAGCATTTTTGATGATCTCCTCTGTCAAGTCTGTTCGTCTTATCGCATCTAACCATCTTTGTTTTTGTTGACGGGCAGTGGCGGCTGGTATGTGATAAAATTAAAGTTTTGAGCCATGACTCTTTCTATTCTGGCCCCCAATAACACAACAAGATGACAGTTTAAGACTCCTCTGTAGCCTACAGCCCTGTGGTGGCGAGTCGTGTTTTGCCTCCAGCTAACAAACTGACGTAATTGTGACTTCGGCTCTAAAAGGGTCTAGACATTATGAGCATCATATCCTGAGTTTTATCTCTCTGTGCAGTTGCCCTCCACTTTAGTTTTGTGTGTTGTTTATTTTCATAAAGGCATTTGTAGCCTATGTGCACTGAACAGCTGCAATCAACACAGTGAACTACACCAAATCAGACCGTCAGAAATAGCACAACACACTGTGCCTCTAACTTGCTCTCTACTTAACTGTCACCACAGGATGGATAGACATATTACCAAGGTCCACCATTTGAAATGCAGCTGTGGAACATGTTGAAAGTTTACACCGTCCACCAGCATCAGTCTCCAACAGGTCCAGACACTGGGGAGTGCCGGAAGAGCTGGTGTTGGGAACTGTGGCCAAAAACGTCCCAAAACTCAATTTCAAACAGTAGACCTTGGCAACATATCTATCCTTCCTTTGGTGGGCTATGGCTGGCGTTCGGCTCCCTGGTGCAGCAGCAGTCAAACAGCGCCTCATCACTACAACAACCGTCAGCTGCAGCAGACGGAGATGCTAAAGAGGAGAGCGAGAGCTGTTTCTTTTGTCTCATAAACAGTAAATTCATCAAAGCATGTGCCATATTGCTGTTTTCCAAATTACTGTAGCTGCCATGTTATTGCTATTTTAATGGAGTTTAAGAAAAAATGCTAACCGTTAACAGGAATTAAAACTGGCTGGAGGGGGGCTTTAATGCATCACTAAACCCGATCCTAAATATTGATAAATACCTTTACCCAGAGCATTGCTTGGAACTTGTTTACATATTCATAACCTCATGACATACTGTACATCAGAGCTATTAAAGATGGCCGGAGGGGCCGAGCTTACACAGAGCGGGCTGGGTGTCAGGAGCAGCAGAAGCTTGATTTATTACAAAAGAAAAAAACACAATCTCCCAAAAAACATGGACAGCAGCTTCACTACCATACGAGCTATTTAGATCCTTCGATGAACAGCTCTACATGGTCCTCTCCTTATGTTCTCTCATGTTCCACATAATTCGGGTGCAAGTGTAATGTGTGTAGCACATGTGTGCAATATATAGCGGCCATATGCGAGATCTGATATGCAGTTCAGAGGAATGAGCAAAGTTGAACAGAGAAGAAGTGAAGGACTTGCTGACTCTCATATCAAATGCACTCTTTATCTGGAACAGACCTGATCACCTGGCGTGAATATCCTACATGTATCGGACAGCTTTTATGGCAGGATTGGTTTAAGAGATCCCAGCCTCTTGTGTGTGGTGGATGACATCAGCAGTAATCTGTCTGATCAGTTGCACCTATTCGTGTTCACGCTCCACTACAGGTGGTGGTGCTTCTCAATTCGTTGCCTGCGCTCACGAAAAGTATCCAAGAATAGGAGATTGATTTGAGGTTGACTCTTGTGTGGCAGTGTTTATACTGTCAGGTGACCTCACAAGCAAAGTTGGCTGCAATTAAAAGCCTCAGGAAGGCTCAGCAGCGGTTACGCATGGCTCCCCCAGCCTCGCTGTCTCTCCTTCGGACAACATACCGCTCGTTATCCCTCCGCTGCCTTACCGTCAGCACCACAAAAATCCCTGCTCTGTGTGTGCGCGGGGTGCATGTATGGGTATGTACTTAGCATGTGTTGCTATGTGCGCGAGTAAGCACGTGTTTGTGTGTATATGGGCATAATTGTGTGTATATATCTAACTGTGTTTTTGCAGGAGCTCGCACCAGCCGCAATCACTTTTGATGGATATCTACTCTGGCTTTGGAGAGCTGTACGTTTTCCAGTGGGTGACTCATGGGGCTTCTGACGGATGTCTGTACCAATTTACTGCTACTGCCACTGCTGCTGCTCTTGTTCCCCACCCCAAGTGTGTGTGTGTGTGTGTGTGTGTGTGTGTGTGTGTGCGTGCGTGTCTATGAATAAGTGTCCTGTGCATTGGCTGGTTGTGGTTGTAGTTTCCAACTTCTGCTTATGGACTTTCCACTCTTTTCTTGAACAGCAGAAGAGGAGTGTAAAGGAGAGTGGGGCTGCTAGAGTTCTTTAATGGCACACACACACACACACACACTCAAACAAACATACACTGCATAAAAATGACTCAGTCAGGTGACTCACTCCTATCTTTTCCCGTTTTCAGACTCAGAAATGACGATTAAAATATTAATCTAATGAAAAATGAATGTGCTCTGAGCAGCAGGTCATTGCGGTACATGCCCCGTGGAACAGACAAAAGTGCATACCATTCTTTTGTAAAGGTTACATAACTTCATTGTTGATCTGAACAGACCCATGTGTTGCGATAACAAGACATTTCCTGTTCACTGTGGCTCTGCAGGTCACCCAGTACAGGTGTAATGTTGGACTTGAACTTCTGAACTTGCAGAGCCCTCGAGTGATAGATTCTTTACCTGCAACGCCTTACCTGGAGATGCATACTAGCTGTTGCTTCATTCATTTATTAGCTTGACAAACATAGTGCCTCACAAGCTGTTTTAACTCTTTGATATCTCCGACCAAGACTTCTGTGGTATATATACTTCCAAGACAAGATAAAGTGTGAACTGTGATATTATGTGTGGTGTGTACCTAACGCAGTGAGAAAGTGATGTCAATGAATCCCATTCTGAAAAGCAGTGGATGGTGAACAAGCAAGACATATCAGTGGTCTTTGCCTCCTGGACAGTTGCAGCTATGTCTGAAGGCATTTTCAGACCAAAATGTTCCTGGGACTTCCTGAGAGGAACTACCAGATGTGGAGCTCCCCCAAGAACTACATACCTTCAAGGGCTTTTTTCTGTTTGCATTCACACCACTGATAGAAACACTTAAATGATGCAGTGTAGCCGGCCAGCGGTTGCTATAGCACCATCACTTTTGCTTAGCAAATCAAAATTGCATTTCCATGATTGCATCTATGCTCAGTAAAGCCTGAATTTGTCTGTCTTTTGTGACTTTTGTTTTGTGTTGCCTGTCGTTTCCAAAGCCATCAGGTTTTTAAACATGGTGGTTGCCAGTGCTGCATTGGCTGTGCTCGACCAATCAATGTACACTTACGTCACTCATGGTTCCTCTTGTGCTGTGGGAGGTCCTACTCTCATATAGGAGCTAAAAACATTCCTCAAAAAGGCATACTAAGAACTACAATTGTTCCTAGTACTTAAGGTGTGGACACAACATAAAGGGGGATTCTTAGAGCTACATTGGTTGATCTATGAAAAAAATTCCTCAGGTCTGAAAACGCCCACACTGAGTCATTTTTAACAGCTGAAGACTAGGTGATATTGTAATTATCAGCCAAAATGGTTTAGTGTACCTGTCCCAGAGCCAGCTGCAGCTGTTGCTCACCGGTGTTTCCCTCCGCGCAGGGCGTAAACACACTATAGTTCCGTGTATCAAACTTCTTCTAAAACGACTAAAAAGGACTCTGGTTTTTCGAATTAATGTTTAAAAATGTTTATTTTAAATGCACATGCAGACATGCCAGCTTCAGGGTTTCTGTAACATTTATTTGTTCATTTTTACCGAGTAGGCTACTGACCCCCTATAGACTTCAATTGTATTCGCTAAGCTAAGCCGCAATGCTAACCACTGAGACGCAGCCACTGGATGTACAGACACAAAAAAGATATCAATTTTTTTTGTGTCTTTGGTGTCTTTTTTGTTGTCTCACTATGAAAATGATAGAGAAAGGGCATTACTCCCAAATCGTCAGAGTATTCTTTTATCAAACACAAGTACACAAATCAGCTTCACAGACAAAGCACTTGTCTTTACCTGGACACATTTTCCCCACAAAATCAACATGCTAACGTTATTAGCACAAGCCTAAGGAATTTTACATTGTCTAAATTAGCCGAGCAGCTAGCAGACTTTTCCTCTACTCATACGAAGCCAGGGACAACAGCAACATTTAACAAAGGGAAAGTTACAAAATACAGCTTCATTACAACTCACAAGATTCACTGACAAAACAGATGTGTTATACTAAACATGTTTTCCAAACAACTACAAAATGCTAATGTTATTAGCACAAGCCTATGGCATTTGACATTGTATAAATTAGCCTAGCAACGAGCGGAGATTTCCTCTGCTCATATAAAGACAGGATAAATCACACACAAGACTTAAAATGCTATTTTGTGAAGCCTTTACTATCTTCATGTCGGTGAAGATTCTCAGTCATGGTAATCGTAAGTGCTATATCGTAGGCAACTGGACTTGCTTGCGTTTCTTGGAGACGTTTTGCCTCTCATCCAAGAATCTTCTTTGGTACTTCATACCAGCCATTTAGAACTGAAGAAGCTTCTTGGATGAGAGGCAAAACGTCTTCAAGAAACGCAAGCAAGTCCAGTTACCCACGATATAGCACTTACGTTTACTGTCTTCACAATTTATTGTAATTTAAAGTAAATAAAGGCTTCGTTTCCACTGAGGGAAATGGTTTCAGCGTCCAAAAATAGATAGTAGATCTGCGGAGGTCTCTACTCTACTCTCTACTGGATGCAGAGGTATAAATCCTGCATAATGAGTAAATGGCTAAAATGGATATCTGAAAATAATGGATAAACAATTGAAAGTTAACTGAAAGTAATCGATACTAAAATAATTAATGGATGGCTGGGTAAATGGTTACAATAGATGTTACAATAGACACTTAACTGTAGAGCTACTACTGTAGAGCATTAGTTCATGGTCATTGCTGACACACACACACACACATGTAAGCTGACGGGGAAATCCCCTACACTGCAGGTAAAACAGTATTTCTTTAGAAATGCCAGAAACTATAACACTCTAAAGGGATCACATATCTTTATGCTGAAGTAGTTCTTTGGCTAAAGGGACTTATTTCAGCCTTAATTACTTTTGTAGGCCCCAGTCTAATTTAATCCAACCCAGCCTGGCTGAGGAAGGAGTGAACAGCCTCATCTAGTCAAGTACAAAAAAAAAAGAAAGGAGATATAGTTCAGATCCCTGAAGACGACATTGCTGTAATGCATCAAGCATATTTAAGAACTGCGTGACTAATCGCTGACTGCTTCAAACAATCAGAAACTCTTGCTCAAGCCCGTGGCCTGCCAGGAGGACATCCCACCTGGGAATCATTCAGACATCATGGAAATACAGCTCATCCTTTTAAACACAGCACATTTTTTACATCCCCCCTTTACATCTGTCGTCTGCTATTAAATAGCATGAACAGGATAAGTAAAATCTTTTGGCTCGGACGGACTTGTGAATGACCTGACCACCCAGTTAGCTCCCAGAGTTCCCAGTTCATTGTCTCGAAAAAAGATGCCAGCTGCTGACCCTGACATGGATCCTTTTATCAAGGATCGTCCCTGGGATGGAAGGACTTACTTCTGTTCACTGTTTTCATCCCTCCCATCCTCATCTGTAAGCACAGGAGCCTAACACACCACTGTGATTCCTGTCTTCATTGCAGGCTATTCTGGGCTGAGGTTACCCAGGACACCGTGTGGCTTTACCCAGATTTAGCTGCCCACAGTATGCCTGAGTTAAATCATCTGTGTTTGTCATGCAAATAATAAATATTCATTAATGGTTCTTCCACAGTTCCTCAGATTCTTCCTCATTATTTTGTGTCAGCTCTGTAATCTCTAAAAGGATTTTACCCTTCTGGACTTCTAGAAATAATCCTAAACTAATATTGACACGTGCTAAAGAAGTGCGCCTGCGGTGGAAGAGTTGGACCAGAGGGCTGTGAAGAGGGTCGTGGAGCCAAGGCCAAACCGCAGGGCTACACAGAGAGGAGAGGGTGGCCAGCGGAACAACGGTGCATCAAAGACACCACGTTGAACCACCGGCCTTGTCTCTGCTGCTCTCTGCCTCTCATACTCATACCCTATTTTCAGAAAGACCAACACGAGGGCAAACAGCAAAGCGTCCATCACTGTTGTTATCATTTCCAAACAGCAATTTTTCAGGCCAAAGCAAATTTAGGGACGCTGGTGTATGATGTGTATGTGCGTGCACAGGCACTTGCGTGTGTGTTTTGTCAAGCAGCACACACCTTTTCATAGATCTCTATGTGTTTAACCATACTGGTTTAGCTCACGAAGAGTCATATTCTGTCAGTTTCACTGTAGCCAGTGGGTCCAGAGCCCCCAAGCTGCTCTGCCCAGTGCTGTGGCTCAGCTAGGGATGGACTTGGCTGTGTATGGCCACTCTGGGCGCTCGTCCCATCGCCACACTGAAGTGATGAAGGAGGACTCTGTCCCCCCTCCCCACACCTACACCCCCACCCATGGCCACAGAGGTGAGGAGGCACCCAGGGGACACGCTGGCTGGCGTCTGAGGCCACATTCACCCATCTGACAAGAACAGGCTTGGCTGCTCTCAAAGTGATGGTGCCAGGGTGTCTTGCCCACTGCTGCCCACGGCTACCCTTCTCAGCTGTGAAGTGCTCCACCACCACTATAGTACAGTCAGGTCAGCATTTCCCATCTTTATCTATTCATGTTAGAGCTGACTGCATGTAGGTCTCTGCAAATCTGAGTCCAACTTTGTCGCAACGCTGTAGGAAAGGGGATTAAAATGTGATGACGGAGGTTCCTATGAGGTTTAGATTAGATTCATTAAAAGATTAAAATGAATATGCTATCCAGTTCATTCTTGTTATATGTGATATTGCCCATCTAAACCATATTTGGAAACTGGAATCCCCCGTTGATACCTGATAACAGTTTTAGGATTTGACTCTCTCGCACTCTGCACTCACCCTCATCTTGTTGAGAGAGAGGGCATCTCTGTTCACTTTACTGCTCTTGTAGTCTCTCAGCTCGCCTCCGATCTCCAATCCTCTGAATAGGGTCACGCATTTGTTTTGATAACACAGCAGAAAGGTTTAACTGTGCCAGCCTGCCCAGGTGCTGGTGAATAGGGAGCTGCGACAATGGGCCATCAACTGAATGGAGCATCAAAGCCGCCCCTGATGATTTGATGATGATTGAGGGTCCTTGCATGAGGGTAGGGCCTCCTGCTTCAGAGAGCTGTTTGTGAGCGAAAAGCACCATCATACAGGTTCACCCCGCCTTTGATTTGAGTCTTTCGTTAAGTGCCATAGTGGCGCCGATGTCAGCTGCATCTCACTGATCGTTGGGCAGCAGGGACAAAGGGTTGTGTTAACCAGGTGTATTGTCCTGATCTTAATGGCAAACGGAGGCAAGAGCTGACTGGGGATTTTGGTTTGAATTTTACTGAGGAACAGAAGAGCTGTAGATAAAAGTAAGAAGAAAATAAAGCCGGTTTCTTTTCTTTTCTTTTTTTCTTTCTTTCAGTCAGTGAACTCAACGGACAATCCAGGCCCAACCCACATGACTACCGTAGCCTGCCACCTGTTCCGTGGGAAAGCAATGTTCAAGACAAGAGTTCTCAAATCCAAGGGGGGATAAAAAGAAATTTAAAAAGAATGGAAAAGCAGTTAGTTTGAGCACGCTGGGCGCACACCAAAGCTCAGCTCGCAGATTCCAAAGACAAGCTGATGGAAGTGAGCCAGGCCGCCTCACACGGGAGGGGAGGAGATATGAAAGAGAGGATAGAAGAAGATGGAGTAAGAGGGGAAGAGAGTAATGAAGGGGGGCATTAAAGAGATATTCAGGGACCTGCAAGACACTGATAGACAAGGGACAGTGAGTGATGGAGGGAGATGGTGAGAGGGGAGGCAGGGGGTGACAAAGATAAAGGGGAGTAGCTTGTGGAACACCACAGCTGGAGTACCTCAATATTCCCCACCCCTCACCCCATTAACCCCTACCTGTCTTCTGTTTGCCCTCATACCCCAACCCTAACAACAAAACGCACTTTTGGCTAACACTCCAATATGTACTGACGGAAAAGGAAAAGATGAATGTGGCAGGGATGCTCCGTGAATTGTTGACCTCGTCCATCGACTGACAGAGAGGCTTTGAGAAAGCAGCCAAGCAGGGCCCTGCAAGGATTAATAGCTCAGGGAGATGCAATGAGACAACCATGCCACAAGTGGTTTGTCATGTTCTCTCTACAGTCTCTCTCAGTGCTCCCACCATATCTTTATCCCACACACACACACACACACCACAGACGCGACTCCAGGATCCCAGACTCTGAGCTCTTAGACCAGACTCAGTGCATGTGTAGGGAACAAGTGAACCTCTTTGTTCAATGACACCACCATCCTTCACTGCAGAGGTAACTCACTGACAGACTGCTCAGTCGCTAGAAGAGAGATGGATGAAGACACTTTGTAACTCGAAGAGAGCGGGAGGGGAAATGGACTGATAGGTGGATAGATAGCAGGTATTTGAAGAGGATATATTGTTATCAGTAAAGCAATAAAAGGACAGAGATAGGTACAGCATCAGAGAAGACAGAGGAGAGGAGAGAGGAGACCAAATGTAAATTTGTTAAGTTTGGGTCAGAGCAATAGGAGCTGCATCCTCCTGAGACACAGCGGCATCACGGGCAAGATTACTGTCTCCACTGTCCCTCAGCTGGACCTCCCTGACAACCAATCCCCATGCAGGAAGCTTTGTAACCCAGGCCATGACAGGGTGGGGCAGGGTCAGAGGTTAGGAGTTATAGAGCTGACAGACAAGAGAGATTGATGCCCGTTGACAAAACTTGAGCCCTACTTGGTCTCAGCAGCAGCCCTGCCTGCTCCCCAGGGGCCAGGGGGGGGATCAGAGATACAGATACAATCCCCCATCCCCTTCTCATCCCCAGAGACACACACTTTGACTGCCCCCAACTCGCATACACGTCAGTGCTATCCCACTTTCCTGTCCTGTCTTGTTTGATCGTGTCCTAAACTGTAAGAGGAAGAAGTGAAAGGCCTCAGTAAAAGGAGAGCCCTGACATATATTTTGTTTCATCCAGCCGTGAATTCCTGTGAGGGTGCATGTGGTATTACTGTATGTGTGTCAATTGGCTGAAGTAGAGCACGGTGTTACTGGGAGATGGTAAGATGGAGCGAGTCTAGTGGGTGGAGGTACTGTAGAGGCAAAGTAACGCAGCATTAACTGTCATAGATAGAGTTACATGGGGGACCAATTCCTTAGACCATGCAGGCTGTTAAACTCACAAATGACCTTTTTCGCAGATGTTGTTACGCACAGCCAACTGGCTCAGTGAGAGAAGAGGGGTTGGTTAAAACAAAAGAGAGTTGACAGGTTGTACTTCATCGTTTGTTGTGACGTTAGATTGCTGTAGCACTTCCTCATGCAGAACAGAGTCGGCAAGAAGAGCAGAACATGCAAAATGGACCCCAGCCGTGAGCCCAGATCACTGACTCTCTCCTTCTCGCTCGTCTCTCGTTACATGAAGTCATTCATGAGGAACGTGAGAGTGCTCTCTGGCCCTCTGCTCTCTGCAGAGAAGTTGGATATTTACTGTTTCAGATATGTACAAAGTTGTAGAATTTCATCTGCAGGCGTGACCAAATAAATACCACTCTGTGTGTATGTGTGCACATGTACTTGTGTGCAGACACAATGGTGTCAGTAGTGCCAGCGATACGACCACAAATTTGTATCATGGTATTTCACTTTCACATTCACATTTCGGTATCACTTTTTTTCGTGACTGAGCCTTTATATAGGTTTACAGTTGCCAGTGTTACTCTAAAAATGTAAGCTATTACTTATGGGGTGCCATTTGTAAAGTGTCTCATGCTGAAAATAACATCAACATTTTGCCACATTTAGCTTCAAACAATGTTTAAAAAAGTATTGTGAATTTTTTAACATCACCTTTTACCACATTTACAGCAATATTTGTTAACTTAGAAATATATGAAATAGTTAAATCTAAATATTAAATGTGGCACCTAAATGTTAAATGTTAAATCTAAATATTAAATGTGGCACCTAAATGTTAAATGTTAAATCTAAATATTAAATGTGGCACCTAAATGTTAAATGTTAAATCTAAATATTAAATCTAAATCTAAATCTAAATGTTAAATCTAAATGCTAAATCTAAATCTAAATGTTAAATCTAAATGCTAAATCTAAATCTAAATGTTAAATCTAAATGCTAAATATAAATATAAATATAAATGTTATATCTAAATATTAAATCTAAATCTAAATGTTATATCTAAATATTAAATCTAAATCTAAATGTTAAATCTAAATGCTAAATCTAAATCTAAATGTTGAATGTTAAATCTAAATGTTCTGGGTGAAACTAAATATTTAGCTAATATGCAAATTCACACTGCCGGTCACCGGAAGTACCAAAATAAAAGCTCGAGATGGTCAGACTGTGTTTATAGAATCAAATAACGAATTAAAACCAACTTATCGGGGGAAGTGAACACTTGAACATACATTAGCGTGATAACAACTACCTAAAATAACAAGAAACATGTTTGGAGAAATTTTATTTGACGTGTACTTTGAGTTGTTAGTGTCCCTTCGGAGGGACTAACAACCTAAGCTAAGCTAACAACCGTTAGTTCTTAGCACCGTTAGCAGTGTCTGTAATGACTCATTAACTCTTAAATGGTCTGTGAAAAAAATATTTTTTTCCAGCGGATGTCTTAGTTACAACATGACTGAGCTAGCAAAGCAGTTTTGTGTTGCGATGTGTGGTATTTATTCAGTTTTGGAAAATCACAATGTCTAGAAAGCATCAGTGGCTGCAGCAGCAGCAGCAAAGCTAACATCAACGTCATCTGTTAAAAGCCTCCCGTTGTTGGATACGACATGAAACTACTCCAGTTAGCTCAATCATGTTGTAACTAAGACATCCGCTGGAAAAAATATTTTTTTTCACGGACCGTTTAGAGTTAATGAGTCATTACAGACACCGCTAACGGGGCTAACAGCTAACGGTTAGCCCCGCTAATCTACGATAACCATGTTATCAATTTCAGAACGTGATAGTAATGTTTGTTCAATCATTGTGTTTATAAACTTTACAAACACCAGATTAGTCTAAACGGTGATATAGTGACGTGAAAAACGTGAGATATGCATATATATATGTAGCTAAACTCCGCTGGTTTTCTACCCGGAAGTATTTGTAAACAACAAGGTGGTTCCCTCCGAAGGGACACTAACAACTCAAAGTACACATCAAATAAAATTTCTCCAAACACGTTTCTTGTTATTTTAGGTAGTTAATATCACGCTAATGTATGTTCAAGTGTCCATTTCCCCCGATAAGTTGGTTTTAATTCATTATTTGATTCTATAAACACAGTCTGACCATCTCGAGCTTTTATTTTGGTAGTTCCGGTGACCGGCAGTGTGAATTTGCATATTAGCTAAATATTTAGTTTCACCCAGAACATTTAGATTTAACATTTAACATTTAGATTTAGATTTAGAATTTAGATTTAACATTTAGATTTAGATTTAATATTTAGATTTAACATTTATATTTATATTTAGCATTTAGATTTAACATTTATATTTATATTTAGCATTTAGATTTAACATTTATATTTATATTTAGATTTAATATTTAGATTTAACAGTTAGATTTAGACTTAGATTTAGCATTTAGATTTAATATTTAGATTTAGATTTAACATTTAACATTTAGGTGCCACATTTAATATTTAGATTTAACTATTTACTATTTACTTACCCATATTTTCCAAATTCTCTGCCTGAAAGACAAAGAGTTACTTGTAGAGCAACATTTCATCCACCACATATCCAGCTACAAGTTTAATAACTTCTTTGTAGCTGTAGTTGTCCACGATTAAAATCTAGTTTTGCTTGTTTACCCAGTGTAGCGCTACAGCTGACCTCCATGGTCGAGGAGGGCTCACCTTTGGTGCGGTGTATTTCCTGGAGCTTCATGTTGTTGTGCTTTCGGTCGTAGTAGTTGAGGTGTTTCAAACTTCGAGGACATGTTTTTTGCAGTGGAAACAGTTTTATGTCCTGATCTCGGGTTTGTGTATTCTGTTATCCTACGGACTTGATTTAGGAGTTTTCTGTTTGTGTTCCCTGTTTCATGTTATTTATTCATGTTTAATCTGCTTCCTGGTTTATTTTGAAGATTCTTTCCTCATGGGTCATGTCTGGTTTTACTTCCTCTCTTTGTGTGTTTTCCTGCCTGTTTTCTGTCACACCTGTCTCGTTAGTCCTTCCCTGTTCCCAGAGTCTTCCCTTCACACCTGTTCTGTATTAGTCATGTTTGCTCTTGCTGTTAGCCAATCTTCATTTCCCTCCTTCTGCCCACGTCTTCCGACTCCAGCTGTGTCTCATGCTTGTGATTAGTCTTCTGTGTATATACCTGTGTGTTTCCCTTTGTTGTTGTCAGTTTGTCTGTGGTCATTCCCGTGTTCATAATTGTGCTCATCCCCGTGTTCCTGCTGTTGTTCCCTGGTCCGTTTCCTGCCTGATGTTCTGTTTGCATTTTGGATTTGAGCTCAGTTTTTTTTCTTCTTTCCTTTAGACTTTTAGTTACCTGTCTGTACTGGATGTTTTCTATTGATTACATTAAAGCTCGCTTTTTGTTATAAATTCAACCTGTCTGTTAGTGTGCGTTTGGGTCCTCCTTGAACAGGAACGTGACATTTTAGTTCTGCTACCTGCAGCAACAATATCCGATTCATCTTTCCATCCGACAAAATCAAAATAATGAGAATATTTGACGCAGCAAATATTCGATAAGATTTGATTGTGCAGCGTGACAATTGTGAAAATGAATCTGTTGATGTGATTGCTGTACAACGAAAATAACGTAACAAATTGTTTGGTTTTTGGAGTAACTGTAATATTATTACTGAAATTTTGTAATTAGTTACACTACTCGTTTCTGGAAAAACTATTTTTACTGTAACACCTTACTAACACCACATTACTGTCCAACACTGGCAGTTGCTTTTTGTGCTGTCAAGAGTACTTAAAATACTTCTGAAAGCATTTTAATGTCAAAAACAGAACTTTAACATTGGCTCCTTTCAAAACAAAATATTTTAAGACTGTATATCATCCATCCATCCATTTTAAAGTATAATATGTGATTAAAAAGTGAATATGGAACTATGAAATTTGAGGCAATATGAGACTGGCAGAACAGTCTGTGAAAACAGACACTGTGAAGGATGAGAGTTCAAACATGTAGTAGTTGAGTTGATGGACAGCAGAATATCTGGCAACTGTAATTGATTATTAATTTATATCATTTTTAATGCAAAAATGCAAAGTGTTCTTCTGCTCAAGCTCTTAAGTTGTGAAATTTTGCCATTAACTGTCCTATTCAGTATTAAACTAAATATATATTTTAGTTATGACAGTCTTCTTCGCTATACAAATATCTGTCACTGAATTAAATTAATTAACAAACAGATAATATATAATATAAGTTAGTGATATACTCCACAGTTGAATGCATTTGCTTGATTGTCTGCTTAGATGTTTGTTCACATATTAAAGGCTCTACATATAGTTCCCTGGCAAAAAATGTAAAAAACAGAAGCAAGATTTGCATTGATAACAGGCACAAGTATCTCATCCACCTGGCAGAGGTTTGGGCAGTTTAGAAAGAAAGGAAAACATTTTGCAGCGTTTCCAGGTTTGAACAAAGCGACCTCGCTCCGTCTCTGGCTGCACTCACCCGATCAGAAGAAAACAAGGTGAGGATTAGGCGTAAACAAAGAATCCCTGGCCGTTTGAAGCCAACCAGGAGGTCATGTTCACGGCCCCGTCCACTTCCACCCTGTTTCCTCCATTGATTGGGAATGTTTATCACATCAGGGAGAGGTCAAGGAGGGGGTCAAGTCAAAGAGGGGCTAGTGGGCTTCCACCCAGCAGTCTGGCTTATGATACTGTCCAGAGCCTGACCACAGACACGACAACTTGTTGAGCGGGATTTAGTGGATTTCATGGGTATAAGGGGAGAACGTGTTTGTTTAAACTGAGGTTGAAAGATGGAGGGTTTAGAAGAACAAGCAGATGAATTTCCAATACCAAGTCATTCCAGGTTGTCTGTCCACACCTATCTACACCTACCTGTTAACATCCTCAGTCCGCTATTAACCTACCTATGTGCATCTCCTCCTCTGTAATTTGCATGACCGTCAGCCTGGTCTCAGATCAACAGGACACTCACATGGAGCTTTCATCTCCAGACAGAGGCCTAGTTCAGTGTCTTTCCCTGTGACCTGTGCCTTGCCTTGGCTTAGCCTAAGGCACAAAGACATCCCTCTCGTGAATGACAGGGCTAGGACCTCCATTGCCTCTCCATTTGACCCTCTTGTTGACCTAATTGTGTGTAATGCCAGGGCCATGCCCCACCCAACCCCAGCAGGCCCCCAGGCTGCCGCGACGAGGCCCATGGGCTACAGCGGCCAATTACAACCTGACAGTCTCCCTCCCACATAACTGCTGTCCTCCCATGTACTCCTGTGTCTCTCTGTCTCCTACTCTTCCCATCTTTTTCAGGACCACCTAGGTGTTTGCAGGGCCAAATGCACACAAGGGCCCAGTTCTTTTTTCATGCTGTGTTGGCAGGATCCTCTCAGTTCTGCTCACACTCTCTGCATACCAGCGGAGAAAGCCATTAACAATGCCGCCTCAAGGCACGACCATGATGGGAGGGTGTGAGGGGGTTAAAGGTCACCTGCTGTAGAGCCAAAGTCATTTGTTTTCTTCTTGACCCAGAAGTGTTTCACCAAAAAGTTTATACTAACAATAATTATTGTAATAATAATTTATTTCTGCTCATTTTACAAACATGACCATCCTTTTTCAAGACTTTGAAGACTATAAAAAAGAGAAGAAACATCACCGTGTGTTATATAAACAGTGAAGCGTCAAGGACAGCAAACTGCAAATTGGAGACCCTTTTCATCCTTAGCCCTGAATGGATACCGGCCAAAGCGCGGGGAGAAGACAATGACAAGACTGTGAGTGATTGTATTTGTGTGTGTGAGTTATGATCTGCACCTTTCTGCAAGTTGTCAGGCATGGCACTGGCGGAGGAACAGAAACGAAAGAGAACTTGACGATCGCACTTTGATGAGAATGAGGGGGTTTGCCAAACACCAAAGAGCCCAGAGGCAGTGTTTGAATGTGTGTTTGTCTGACTGTGTGTACACAGAGTGTGTAAATGTGAGTGCACAGCTCTTTGATTACATACAGTATGTACCTGTTATAAACTTCCCTCCCAGGTAAGAAGCAGCAGCAAGGCCTCATCTGTACAGTTATTAGCTGTGATTATGAACTTTGATGTTGGAAATAGACTCAACTGAGACAGAGGAAATCCTGAAGAAAAGGGAAAATAAAAAGAGGCATTTAACAGGATCTGTATATGATATTCCCCTCAAAGCTGGGAGCAATAAAGAGCTACTACAAAACATATTTAAAGTAAAGTGGATGCAAAAGAAAAATGGAAGCAATATTTACAACTCACATAAAATTACCACCAACTAGTCCACACCCACTGGTAGCTTTGTCACCTTCTACCTATGCCAATCCTCAATGCCTATGTGCAGTTTCACACAGATTGACCACGTCAGTGAGTAGAAAAACGTGGGACAGACAGAATGACTGACTGACAGAATGACACACTGACAGTTTCTGTGATTATGTACAGCATACCATATCATGATTTAGTCATACCAAAAACTAGAAAAAAACATTGGTCCACAGGGGGAGCCACAGCGATCGGTCGCATTTTAGCCATTTTTAAGCATTTTTCTGTTGTTATAGCGCCACCCAGTTGCCAATTAGAGTTACATTTCTCCAGTCACCTTGAGGTGTCCTGTTCTACATCTCTACCAAGTTTAGTAAAAATCAAGATGGCGGTTAGGCCTAGATAAGAAATTAGCTCTCTAGCGCCCCCATTTTGTTTGATGGGGTCAATAATGGAGGGGTCCCCTCAGATTATGTGTGGTCATATGCCTACAAAGTTGCGTGGTGATCGGTGAAACCCTTGAGATGTTATACACCTTTATGTGATGAGCCACGCCCTCCGCAATATTCATTGCCTTATAGAAGCTCAGTTTTATTAAGTTTTCCAACTTTTGCCAAGAGGGAACTTTAGATATTGCTCCCTAGATTATGTTCACCCAGTTTCATGCAGATCGGTCAAACTTCCTAGGAAGAGATCGATTTTAAGTGTTTTTCAAAAAATTCAAAATGGCGGAAAATCTATATAACCGGAAGTTATGGGTTCTTGAGGCAAATTTGTTCCTCATGAGGAGAGGCATCTCTGTGCAAAGTTTCATGTCTCTACGACATACAGGGCATGAAATATGCCCATTCAAAGTTTGCGATTTCAATCGGTTGCTATAGCGCCCCCCTTTGGCCAATTGATGTAATATTGCTTCATTTGCATCCTCCCATGACCCTCTACCACTGTGCCAAATTTCACATGGATTGACCAAGTCAGTGAGTTGGACAGAGTTTTCGTCATTATATAGTAAGAAGATGAGAATTTACGCTTAAATCAGGATAAGTTAATGACAAAGAATAAATTACAGTAGAGGTAAAATTCATATTTTCAACGCTAGCGCCCCAGATTAATGTTTAAAATGTGTTACTCAGAGTGACTCCCTTGAACATGCCTTTTGGTACTGTGAGAAAATTACAAAGAATATTAAAAGATAGGTTTCAAGAACCTGCAATTGTGTTGCCTTTTTTTCACCAACAATTTGCCTCTTTCAAAATGTTGGGAAAATAAGAGTGCTTTCACACCTGCCCTGTTTGGTTGAGTTCAACTCAAGTTTGTTTGCCCTCTAAGTGCGGTTTGTTTGGGCAGGTGTGAACACAGCAATCACACTCAGGTGCGCACCAAAACAACCAGACCAAGACCTTCTTGAAGAGGTGGTCTCAGTCCGGTTACAAACAAACTCTGGTGCGGTTCTTTGTGGTGAGAACGTGTTCTGATCTTGATCTGAACCAACTGCAGTCACATGACACATTGTTTGGGTTAAACATGAGCATGTTACAGTCCTGGAGGATTATTAATGTGCACCTCCTCCTGTACTGCCTTAATATGCACATTCAGCACATCCAGTGCATCAAAACATTGTTTTCTAGTTGGAGCCGCGCCTCGTTTTCAAACTGTATGGTTTGACTAAAATGAACAATGACAGCAATATAGTCCACGATGAGCAGCGCTAAAATCAACCTGCGTAGTTGTCCCTCCATTGTGACATTAGAAAGTGTCACATTTATCTTGCAAGTGTACTCTTCTTCAACGTTTTGTTAACTTCCTGGATTTTTCCCACATGGAAATTCTGACAAATCAAGAGCAGCTTTCTCACACAAGGCATTTGATCTGGTCCGCTTGTAAATGCTGCCGTGAGAACATGAACCAACTCTCTGCAATTATGCAACTCTGTACCAAAATTAGTCCCTGATTCGGACCAAAGCAAGACAACTCAGGTCTAAAGCACCCTAAGATACTCAACAGGATGGCAATTTCTTTTCTCATCTTTAGCTTATTAGAAGCTCACATTGCAACGGTGGAAAAAGAGGAAGCGCCTACACTTCAGGAATAGAAAACCGTAATGAAATATTATCTGTGCATTGAAAGGACAATGTCGAAAGACATCAGTAACAGAAACAATTTGATGTATGTGGAGTCGCAAAATCACCCAGCATCTATAAACTCTAAGGAACCCTGTATAACATCCTGTCTTGTCTAATGTGTGTGTGTGTGTGTGTCTCATGTGAAGAAGAAGAGGAAACAATGATTATGTTGCACGTGAAATGTGAACTGTATTATATTCAAAATCATGCTCACTCAATAAAAGAAAAACAAAATAGCTGTGATTATACCTCAAACCCATTTTCATTCCCAAGGCGTCACATACTGCTGCTTACTCAAACCCCTCAGTGTGTGATATCCACACCAAAGGCACCCTTTAGTGCCTTTATGTGATGCAAAGGGCTTTCAACTAACTCCAGTGTAAACCCATCCCCGGCAGTACATGACTTTGAGAGTAATGGCTGTAATATAAAGATTCAGAAAGCCTGCATAGAGTGAAAGGTGGCTGGGTCAAACAAAACTGAACTTTCATCCAGGTGACCACAGCTTGTGTCCCATGTGAAACCAACAATCAGTGTTATTTTAGAGCCCTGTCTCACTCCGAAGTTGTCAAAATCCGGCGCTTGGGCAGTGACTTGCGGCATCAGAAACCAAAGAAAAAAGCCATCCTTAAATGTTCGCGTGATACATGGCCAGTTGCTGTTATTGTTCAAAGGCACCCGGCAGCGTCAGGGGGAAACGCGGTGGAACAAGGACAAAAGTTAGGGTGGCGAAAGTCCGAGTGGGGCGGGTTGGAGGTGTGATGGATGGGTCCAACAAACACTGACTTTCACGCAAGAGAGCAGTGTTTGTGTCCCATAAGAATCTAAAGCCAAACCCTGTTCTTTTTTCCTAACCCTCACCACGTGTATTTGTTGGAAGAAAGAAAAAAAAGTTGCGGTGTTGTGCCAGTGCAGTACAACAGACTATGTAAACCAAGTGTATCTTAAAAGAAGGCAATGCATGTGACAGGCAGGACTTGACATGGTGTCCCAGTATGTCGACAACTAACGCACCCAGGGTAGCTTGCACGTTGTATGTTGATGTAGAAAGTCCAGGACCAAACGTCAATATGTGACGAGGTCGGAGTGAAAATGTGTTGTGTTTTAATGTAACATCACCTCACTTACATACCCATGTCCCGTGTGAAACTAAAAATCATATTCATGTTACGTTACATAACAAACATAGTTATTTGAACCCAAAACATGATCTTTTATCTAAACCTAACCAAGAGGCGTTGGACCATTTCACAACATTAACCACATGTTAAAATGTTTTTCAGTCGATCGTCACATACTATAGATATATCAAAGGTTGCCCTGCGCATCACTGTGAGATGTCGAGAGGCGTGACAAAGCACAGGCATTTGACGACCTGGGAATAAGAACAGGTTGCTATCCCTCAATCCTCTCCCTCCTCGCTGTGTCTTCTCTCTCCTCTAAGGTTTTGTGGCCGAGCTGGATGGTATTCGGAGCACAGTGTGTCTTAACAAAGCTGCCTTTATGTGGACCCACTCGCTGTGGTTTTGACCCGTAACTACCTCTGCTGTCAGACCAAGATGAAGTGTGTGTGTGTGTGTGTGTGTGTGTGTGTGTATCTGATTTGATCTCTCTCTGTTCTCCGGCCTAAAATGTTCACTCCACTTCTCAGTGTCCACACAATATCCAGTATGTGACAGTTATTGTTCTACTGGGATACAAGTCCCACCAGGTGTGTACGATGTGTGTGACAGACTGATGATTTAGCACCGAAGGTCTGTGCTTTTTAACGAGTTAGAGGAGCCCGCGCAGACGGATGGATAAGTTGGACCCATGGGAGCCATACAGGCTCCTATAGAGAGGGCCGTCTGACTCCACCCCAGAGACAGTGCTGCGACCGGGGTGTCGGCTCGGGCTGGTGTGAGCTGGGGCCGGTCTGTGGTGTGACGAATGAGACACCTGAGCCAAACTGTAACACCACCAGCGTGGTGGGTCCCCCTAATCACTCTGGCTGCCCAACTTCCAGCATCAGGTTTCAGATTCCGGGGTGGGGGGGTGATGGTGGAGCTCTGGTCCAGTGGGGCTGAGGTGTCTGGTTTGCTTTAACAACAAACATTTACTGACACTCCTGCACATACCACTCAGTGCCCTTCAATGTTCACGCACAAACCCAAAAACACACAGATGAGCAAATTAGCACATGCTTTGGCACATGCAAACAACACATGCACCTCACACCCAAGGATCCTGAGCCTTGTAACTGTGGCTGTGATGAAGTTACAGGGCCAATCACGGCCAACCTGGGTCTCAGATTGGATCAGGATCACAGTTTACAAGACTAAGTCTCACTCAGCAGATGGCAGACAACTGGAATTTTGTGAAATATGATAAGTTATACGCTAGATGATGCCTCTCTAATAAAGTGTAATATATGGAGAGAATATACCAGCAGCTCCTCTCCATTCAAATCTCTTGCCAGGCCACTTTAAAGCCCCCGTGCAATAACAAGTTTTAGGAAGTAGTATTATTAGTCCCTTACATACACAGCATTCTCATGATCAAATAAACCTTGGCAGAAAATGAAATGGCCAGTGAATAAACACATCTCTAAATTTGTCATTGACAGTTAAAGTCTCCCTATTTTGTGGTTTAAAGGGGGTTTCGGATATGGGGGTGGAGCGGGCATAACTTGATGCTTGACGATACAGTGCTCTGTTGACATGGCAAACTATCAGTTTACCATGTTAATTGAACATCTAATAGCTTGTACGGAGCAGATGGCCTGAGGAGAAACATGTCCTCCTGCCCCCACTTTTTGGGTTTTATTTCTGGATCAGCTGGAGGAGGTGGGCCGAGAAGGAGGCAGAGGACGGTCTCTGTGCCCAGGACTAAAGCCTCCCTGTTTGGGCAAATGAGACCCACTCCTCCCCTCATCTTTGCCGACATCCACCGCGTCCAAATTTAGGTGAGGGGAAAACTATGCAAGGAGATATTTCAGTAAACTGTGTGTCAATAGCGATCCGTGCCAAACCAAACTCCATTTGCACTTGTTTCTCTCCTTAATCGCTCATCTAAACAAGCTTGAGGGTTGGTGGGAAAAGGAGGAAGAAGGGCAAGGGGGCGGGAGGTGGAAAGGTGAGGAGGCAAGAAAGGGGGAGTGGACGGGGGTTTGCCAAAATAAATGCATGAATGCTGTCTTTGACTGACTGGCATCTTTGAAGTGAGCTATAATTGCAGGCCTCTTGTCCAGCAGTGGAGCCTGTGGCAAGCCAGGCCCTGGCCAAGCTGAGATGTCTGGCTGCAGCACTGAGGAAACGTCATGGCTTAACAATAAACAAAGTCAAGAGGCCTCAATTCAGCGTGATACAGCGTCATGCTTTGGTTGCAGCAGAGTGGAACCACACAAAAGAAAACCAGTTATTGCTTCATTCATTTGTTGAAAATCTGAGAAAGTCGGCTAGTTATGACCCTCCGCTGCAGAATCACTGCACTGATAGGAAACCAGGGGGTGCACCAGTCAAAAAAAATCCCCCCTGACGAAGAGATGACGGCATGTATAACGAGGTAAGTACCAAAACACTATGAGGGCTGAAGAGGATCCTCACAAAGCTCCTTTCACAGCAGTGTGTACGCAGCCATTAGGTAACACTTGAGTCCCCGGCCCTCTCAGAACAGCACTACCTGTGTGTGCTGTACTCTGCTGCTCTCTGAGAACGCACTAAATGTGTAAGCATGTGTTTATGTGTTCCTGCATGTACGTGCACATGGGTACATATGCATCGGGGGGAGGGGGGGGGGGGCGAACCCGGGGTCCCGAGACATGAGAGCCGGACGTGGTGGGGTAAAACTCTTTCTGACCGCAGTGATGTTTTTTTCCACAGGGGGGGAAGTGTGACAGGGTTACATGAGCTGTGATTAATACACTGCTCCTTGATGTCTTATTTAGAAAATAAACCCACCCTACCCCGTGATTATTACACTGAACTCCCTGAAGAATACCTCGCACAATGCACCTTTCAGCTGCTCTTTTTAAACTTTTTTTTTTTTTTTTTTTTGCAGAGGGTGTGTTGTCTGGGCTTTTTTTTTTTTATGTTCCACTGGAACACTTGTGAAAAGGGGAAAACCCAGCTTGCTATTGCCTTACAATACCCCTCGGTGTGTGCATATGTAACTTTGTACCACTTTTTTTAAAACTGGAAAAGTAAACGGAGGAAAGATCAGTTAGGTGTTGCGCGGAGCAGAGCTGTACGTGTCGGAGCAGGGCTTAAAATGGCTGCTAGGCGTTACTTGTCCTTTGTTTCATTTTCTAATGATGAAGATCCTTGACAGCTCCACATGTGTGATAAGAAGATGGAGAGGCTGATCACCTTGAAGCAGCTATTTGATGTTTTCCTGAATTTGGGCGCTGTGCCAAACACACATTCCAGGACCCTGCAGATGCAGTGTCCCTCTTTTACCGGCGGGTCTTTTCACAGCTGTGAGAAACAGTTTCTATCAAACCTGGTTTAAAGAGGACACAGCAACAACACTTTCAGGTGTTTGTCATATTTTCTCCATAGAAACCAAATAAGTCCCTGATTTATGAGGCATATCTTCCACAGCACAAAGGTTTGTCATTCCCGAACCCTCAGCTTAACATTACAAATATCTTTGATGGTTATTCAATAAATCCTGGCTACCCATATAAGCGTCCGTGTTGTCCATATTCTGCAACATGCATCCTCTCTCTGCAGATTCTGTCCTTGCATGCAAACCCTGCTGCTGACTGGAGGAATCCAGGCCTAGATGGGGGGTTGGTGGGTGATCCTGGCAACCATCCAAAGGCTAACCCACCCACCACCACCACCACCACCACCACCACCACCACTACCACCAGTCACACGCACAGCCCCCCTTTCCTCAGAGTACACACACCTGTGCCTGAGTATGGGCCTCTCTCGACAGCCCGTCTGAACCCCGGGAACCCCACAGTTGTTCTGCTGTTTGGTCCAACAAAATGTGAGGTTTTCTCTCATGTTCAGGTGCTGCTCACACACAACACACACCTGATGCACACATGCAGATACATGAATGTACTGTGTGTTCATGTTGGGAATTCACACCACAGATGAATCTGCAAGCTGCACTAAAGTTGCCTAAACACTCACACTGAACTTGCATGGACTCCATTACCGACAAAATGGCAGGGGTGGAAGAGACTTATTTGTGTGTGTGCCACCACCTGTTCTCCTCTCAGCAGGGACATCAAGAAAATGATACATGATATGAGGTCAGCTTAAAGACGCTGGTCATCCTGTCGCAGCACATTCTGTGTCATGCAAATGAAAATAGGTGGTGATAATGATAAAAATCAGAATCCAGATTGGTTTTCTATATGAGAGCATAACATCCAGAGGGTCTCAATGAGGAATCGTCTTTAACTTGTTTCCTGTTAACCATCTTGTCACATTATCACAGCCTTATCACATATTGACATTTGGTTTCCACGACCACATACGACGTGCAAGCTACCCTGGGTGCATTGGTCGTTGATGTTCTGGGACGCAGTGTCAAGTTCTGCCTGTTACATCCATTGACTTCTTTCAAGATACACTTCTGTTTTTCACAGAAAATTTAACATTTACATACAGTCGCTTTCTAAAAATTGACTTTTTTTTTCCTTCAACAACAAAAACACGTGGTTGGGTTTAGGAACAAAAGAACAGGGTTTGGCTTTAGAATCTTATGGGACACAAACACTGCTCTCTCGGGTGAAAGACGTGGTTTGTTGGTCCCACCCATCACCCCTCACACCCACTTTACTCAGACTTTTGCCACCTTAACTTTTGTCCTTATATCCCCCTAAATCTCAAACACTGGACCTTTAAGAGCCTCTTGATATTTTTTTGTCCATGTGCCAAAATTTTCTCCTTTAAATGGGACTGTTGATTTTGGCTACACACACCCGACACTATCTTTTGAAAAGCCTGGATGCAAGAGCACAAACTGTTTCACAATTCTTTGATGCTACATTATTACACATTAAAATGTCAGTGGAGAATCTCTGCAGAATCGCAGTGCATGCAGAGCAATATGAAGAACGTTGGACCACTGGTTGAAAACCAATTTAGAATTAGGCAATCTGAGGAGAAAGACATACACACTCATGAACTTAAATGCCAGTGCTGCATGCATGGACTGAAACATGGACCCACACATGCTGCAGACATAAACACACCTGATGTGCTCTGCACACTCAGCACCCATTTTTCACGCCTTCTTCAATGCAAACCACATTCTGTGGGTGTCGACAGGGTGCGGTGAAGTTAAGGATTAGCAAAGGGGCAGAACAAAAAGGAGTGAATGCTCCTTCTCACCTCTATCCCTCCCCTTATCACAGAACCAGGCTCACCTTCCTACTCCCTCCGGCCGACTCAGATGGAGAGGCTGAAATTACAGCAGTGCAGGCTCCAAATCTCCCTTCATTCTCCACACATGCCAGACAGAGGGGAGGAAAGAATAACAGGCTTTACTGCCTCTAGCCGGCCTTTCTTTCTGCCCAGGCCTATGGCTCAGCCCCATAAACAGATAATCACTGCAGCTCAAAACGAGATGGAGGAAAGGAGGGAAATGTAGAGGGAGGAAGAGAAGTGATACCAATATGTTGAAGATGGGAGGACAAAAACAAGGAATTTTAGGCAGAGAAAAATGATGCAGGGCAGAAGTGGGAGTCTGAAAATCAGAACAGTTCATGAGAAATTGGAGCATAAAAGAGCCGTGATGGAAGTGTAGTTTATTGAAAAGTAACAAAGAACACCCACAACTGATTATGACCAGAGAAGAGTTAGGGATGAAGGTTGAAGAGAGGCAGACGCAGAGGAGAGAGACGGAGCAATAAAAGTAAGATATGAGAGACAGCAGAGGAGATATGGGATAGAAATACAGGCTGACTAACATATCAAACACAGGGAAAAAAGCAGAAAATGATGACAGAAGACAGACCTGGATCATATCCAAGTCAAATGAAAAACACATACTTATAAAGCTGCATGATGATCCCACACACCTAGTGTGTCTCTCAGGCTCTCTTTCATCTGCAGCTCTGAAGAAACAGGCAGCACACATGAAAATTGTTCAGGTAATAAAAGTGTGGAGGGGTAGTTCCCCAAGTCATCCTCAGCTTGCAGACAGCGTGTAGACAGATATAGAGCCTGCGTGTGCGGAGCGAAGATGTCATACCTGGATGGAAAGCAAGTGGAGACAGGATGTGAAGAACCCATGACAGCAGAACATATTGGGTTAGGAAAGCCCGGGGTTTGCTCAAGATTAATGAGCACATCAATCTGTCCTGATATATGAGGGAAAAAATGGGTTAAATTTGAAAAAGAAATGTCAAGGTACTGTAAATGAGAGGCTATAACCTAAAAAATAACTTCTATTATTGCAGAATATAACTCCATGATAATCCACATAAACATTTAACCATGATCCTTCCCAAATTCTGACATGCCATGCCATGGGCCAAGCTTGTAAGACAACTATGGTGGCTGACACAAAAAAGTGAATGGCCCAATCTAGAGCCAGTATTTGGTTTGTCCAGTCTGGGCTACTGTAGAGCAACATGGGGGACTCTGTGGATGCCCCTAAATTCTACACACTGGTCCTTTAAAGCTACAGTTTGGTCAGGAACACTTGAGTCAAAGAAAACTTTATTGCCATTTGCAGTATATATTTGGTGGTATGGCTCTGTTCTGGGGCCTCTCTGCTTTTCCTTTGGCCTATGTAGAAAGCCTCTTCAATCACTCAATCAATCAATCAATCACTCAATCAATCAATCAATCAATCAATCAATTTTATTTATAAAGCCCAATATCACAAATCACAATTTGCCTCACAGGGCTTTACTGCATACAACATCCCTCTGTCCTTAGGACCCTCACAGCTGATAAGGAAAAACTCCCCAAAAAAACCTTCAGGAAGAGCAACTGAGAAGGGATCCCTCTTCCAGGACAGACAGACGTGCAATAGATGTCGTATAGAACAGATCAACATGATAAATTAACAGTAATCCGTATGACACAATGAGACAGAAAGAGAGACAGAGAGAGATGCAGGACAGACGGTAATGACAGTAGCTTACAACAACATGCCTATGTGGAAAGCATGAGGCGGAGAGAGCACACCTGTCTGCCCTTCCACGTGCCTGCATGGAAAGCCTTAAGGCAGAGAGAGCACACCTCCCTGCCCTTCCATGTGCCTACATGGAAAGCCTAAGGCAGGGAGAGCAGCAGCAAAGACCCCCCAAGAACAGAACAGAGCAGCATCAATGACAAACAGAAATGACATTGATAAGTCTGACACAGCATGAAAAGGAGGAGCTGGGGTGGAGGTGGGTTGCAAAGTAGCTTGCAGAAGAAGCAGCAACAGCAGGCAGGCTAGAGACATTTAAATAGGGCGCCATGTGACTGGGCTGTTTGAGATCAACTGATGTAGCTGTGATGTTAGTTTCTAAGAAACCTAATCTGAAGCTTAAATTGCTAAATGCCAACTCTCTTGTCATGTTTAACTTACTTGTTTCAAAGGCATCTGCGTATTGTGAACATAACAGCACAATGCGAAATAAAACTGCAACATTTATGTGCAATATCTTATTTACACAAGCACTATGAGCAGTCAGACGCAGGTGTAGATTCTGTTAGTACCTACGAAAAGATCGGAGCTACTAGCATATTGATGAATGCCCAAATACACATAAATTTCCCTCTGCGAACAGTTTACACACAAATTAATTCTGCTCACGTCTCATGAATGAGAGCCATTGTGTGTAGTAAGTAACTAGTAAGTACATGTAAAGGGGTATAAGGCACAATATTTACCCCCTTGATTGTAGTAAAATGGAAGTATACTGTAGCATAAATAGGAAATACTGAAGTATAAGTACTTCAAAGTTGAATTTAAGTGTAGTTCTTGAGTACTTCCACTGCAGGAAGTTGTTTTCTAAAATGTTTTTGCATTCACACACACCAGAACAAAGAGACCTTTTGGCCCTCTGCGTGCCGTCACCACAAAACATCAATCTCATTTTTGAAGTATGATGCACTACCTGCAGTCATCTACAATGGGCTTATGTAATGTCTACAGCAGCACTTTTGTAGTTGTGTGATGACAGTAACCATGAGTGGAGCGGTGGCTCAAGGCTGTAGCGTGAGTCCAGAGATGTGTTTTGCTGATGTTATCTGCACAGCTGTAAACAACTCTTACTCAGAACAGACTAGCAGAGACACTGGGACATGCTGATTGTATGACCCTGTGAAACCTGGCAGACGCTCTGTATCTGTTGCTCATATTTGCATTTGTTTTGATGATATTGTCACTAGTTCTCTTTTCAATTCGCCCTCTGTTCTCTCACCCCATTACTTCTCTCGTCAATTTCATCATGTTTCTCAATTTGTTACAAACTGACTGTATGCATCTTGTCTCTGCTGTGGATGTTATCACACCTATCACATTCCCTCTTCTTCTTGTCTTTCTCCTTTTTTCAGCATGTCTTTCTGTGTTGGACACAGCTCACTGCTGCTCCATCACACGCACTCCCATCAGACCTCCGTCCCTGCCGTCTTTCTGTCGGAAAAAATACCAGCTCTTGCTCTGTCTCATCCATTCCCAAATGTCAGCGAGAACTCCGACACTGAAACATGATCACTGTGAAATACACAACATACAGTCTGCTGTGAGTAGTATTTTCATTTTGAATGAAGTCCTATAATTCTGCCGTCTCTGCCTAAGCAGGTATGTGTTTGCTTTATGTGTGTGTTTATTTTGATTGCGGGGGAGCACTGGAAGCCATCACAGTCCTGTCATCACGAGGGTAGACTTGTCAAATGACTTGGACTTGGAGTCAGACTTGAGTCACAAATTCAAAGACTTTAGATTTGACTTGAGAAAAATCAGAAATTACTTACAACCTGACTTTAACACCACTGAATAGGGTCTTCACTTGGATTTAGGCCTTTTCATCTGAAAACTCTTGATACCTTGGAGCATGAGATGGATCAGCCGTTTGGGGCAGTGTCTGCAGTGATGCAGGCGCTGTGACGGACCATTGTGGTGGAGAAAGAGCTGAGCCAGAATGCAAGCTATTGATTTACTGGTCCATCTAGTCCCAACCCTCACCTATGGTCATGAGACATGGGTAGTGACCGAAAGAATGAAAAGCGGCTGAAATGAGTTCCTCAGAGGGGTGGCTGGGCTCAGCCTAAGAGATAGGGTGAGGAGCTCGGACATCCAGAAGGAGCTCAGAGTAGAGCCGCTGCTCCTTCAGGTTGAAAGGGATCAGTTGAGGTGGTTCGGGCATCTGATCAGGATACCTCTTGGGCGTCTCCTATTGGATGTGTTCCAGGCACATCCCAATGGTAGGAAGCCCAGGGCAGACCCAGAACACATTGGAGGTCTTACATATGTCCTCTGGCCTGGGAACTCCTTGGGGTCCCCCAGGCGGAGCTGGAAGATATTGCTGGGGAGAGGGACGTCTGGAATGCTTTGCACGGCCTGCTGCCCCCGAGACCTAGCTTTGGATAAGCAGATGAAAATGTATGAATAACTGAATGACACCTGATACCTTCCCTCAAGCTAATTTGGGCGAAGAAAGTTTAGACAATATGTTGTCTTCAATGTGAGATGAGTTAAATACAGCAAGACAGGACAGACGCATAAAACATTCATGATAATGTCAAACTGGTTAATAGTGCTTCATGCTATGTCAGTGTTATTCTTTTTTTTTTTTTTTTTTTTAACCAATGAAGTTCAGTCTAAGCTGCAGCCTCCGGGGCTGAAAAATAAAGCCAACATGGAAGTGCCAAAAACTGTAGTTCCTCTAATGGCCACTTGAGGCTGGCTACAGAAGCCAGTCAGTCCTCACAGAATCTCAATAAAATGCCCAACTTTACAATAGAAACAGCCCGATAAAAAAAAAAAAAAAAGGCATTTTATTAAGCCTCAAAGTTACACATAATTAAGGTTTTCAATCCTTTTAAAGTGGCAGGTTGTCTACCAATAGTGTCCTCTGCTTCTTAGTCAGATCCATCCATCCATCTGGCTCCAAATAACGAAGATGGCAACAACTGAACCGACAAACTTAAGGCTTCAAAACAGGAATTCACAACCCAGTGGGTGATGTCATGGTAGCTACATCCATTATTTTTACAGTCTATATTTCAGTCACACTTGTTTAACAAATAAACACAGATTTTGAAAAGCAGTCAGAATTTTGTAAATTCAATGTGCGTTCTTGTTAAAATGGCATTAAATTTGGTAAAGGGTGCATTATGACTTGTTTAGGACTCAAACTCTTGACTTCAGACTTGTTAGTCTTGACTTAGGACTTGAGTGCAAAGACTTGATTCTTCCAAAACAATGACTTGATCCCACTTCTGCTTGTGCTCTGTAGCACATCCACATCGGTCTCATCTGCCAAGACTATCCTTGAAACCATACCCCAAAGTTTGGTTATGTCAGCCTTGTGTTTCTTGAAGGATTTCTGGTTTAAAAACCACACTTTTCTACTTATTACTACTCATTACTGTCTTTAATGATCTATAAAGTTTTTTCAGATGATCTTCCAAACACACACACAAGGGACAAACACGTTTCTTCTATTAGCTGAGCCCTCGGCATGCAGCTCCCAATGTTTATGTCTGTTAGCAGACGGCTTAACCAACAACATGTCTGCACAGGTCTGCCATCTGAATTCAATCAGTGATTCAGACACAATTAATATTTCCTCCCCAGACATTTCTAATGAGTAATTTATGGAAATGTCCTCCTCAACCCTGTATGTGTGTGTCTGTGTGTGTGCAGACTTATCTGTACAGTATCTGTGCACTTGCGATTGATAGGTGTTGACTAATATCTTGGAGCAGATTAGGATACGTTAGCAGGTTTCTGCACAGTAATGACATTCCTCTGTGTATCTGTTTTCCTCCTGTGTCATAGAGTTTTGTTCAGAGCAGTTCAGCATGTCTTTCCACCTCCTCTACTTTCTAAGTGGAGTGATGAGCTACAAAAACGAAGGTGGACAGGAGAGGCTCCTGAATATTGTGTGCATTTGTCATTCAGAAAAAGAGTAAGAAAACATATTTGAGTACTTGGGAACAGTGACTGCAGTGTGGTGGATATATTATATTCATCAGAGTGCAAGTTGAACCAACACTGGCTTTTGTTACAGAACAGTAGTTCCTGACTGGGACCATTTTCAATAATCACAACGCCTTGAAATAAAAGGAGAAAGGTTGTACGAAAGAAGCATAAGGCAAAGCAACAAAGAGCAAAGTGAGGGAGGGAGAGAATATCATGTAATGTGACTGGTAAAGCGATAAAAGGAGGGAGTGTGGGAGGAAGTGGGGGCATGGGAAGAGAGGAGGGTGTGTGTATGGTTGTTCTGCTTGCGGATGTTGTAGACGGTAATGTTATACCTCCTCTGTGTTTTGACATTTGAAGACTAATGGAACAGTTTCATACCAACAAAAAGCCAGACGATTATTAGGCCTCTTTTCTAGACGTAAATAAAGGGCGAAGAGGCATCGCTTTCCCATGATGACACTGGTGCCTTTGTACTACCTGATATCCCCAACTATTTATTCAGTTTAATACCACAAATACCTTTATAATTGCTTCACTTGTACTTTTCTTCTTCTCTTGCATCCTCGTGTGGTATGAACGTAAGAAAAACAACTCCACCGTGCATGATATCTCAAGCGTTTGGTCCAAATACGAGACAGACAGATAGACATAAAGTTGTTTCTCAGAGGAAATGCTGTCTGCATAATTTGGATGAGTAAACTGCGGAGAGAAAAAGAGGGCTGGAAGTTTGTAGGATGGGAATGAGAAAAACATATCCACATCATCAACAATGCGTTCTGCTCTGCGTGTGACCTTGAGTGACCCTGAGATGGATCAGGTAATACCCCATCGCTCCCTCCTCTGCTGTTAAATGGGTTCTTTTTAAACAAATCATATACCAAAGTAAACATCAATATACATAATTCAACTTCCAAAATGAGCCACATGAGTATTCTCTGATCTGCCACCTTTTTGGTTTGGATAGGTTTAGGCACAAATACTACATAACAAATACTACATAACAATAACTCGGTTAGAAGTGCTACTTGGTCAGGCTGTGCACTGTTTGTACATATACCAACACAAAGTAATGCACCACAATTTGCATATAACCAACATAATCATGAGTCAGGACCGCTGCTTTGTTACTTTTTGTCTCACCTGCCCGAGCAGCCTGTAATGTTTTCTAGCATGATCAGTAACTAATTATCAGATAGCATGGTTCCCATTGACTAATAACTAATGTGAATTTAATTATTAGTGTAGTGTTTTTTTAGAAAGACCATAATACTTTTTTTAGAATTAAAATTAAACTAGAAAATATGATAAATTATAAAAAATATTATTGTAATTTAAATCCTAAATGTAGAACTGAAGAAAATGCAGTAACCACTTATTTTGCCCAAACATGTCTCTGTAAGTGTGCTCTTGGGTGTGTGTAGATTCTGTTCTTATGTAAGAACAAATCCCCAAAAGGTGAGTGTAAGAATGTCTGCGTAAGTGGATTTTAAGAGAAAATTTCTTCTCAAGAACGATTGGTGGATGAGGCGCAGTGTATTTTTCATGCTTAATTTGGTGGACTTTGGAGGGGAAGGCCGTGTTCATGGTTAAAAGGAACTGACATTGATGGTCATTGGGAAATGAGAAGAGAAACAGCAGACTTCTCTTGTGAAAGAAACATGCTTTGTGCACCCATCCTTTCTATGTATCGTTACATTATAACAGTGTTGCCCTTTTTCCATTAATGAGTTAAGAGTTGACACGGCAGCTAGAAATCTCTGTCAGGTTAATGTAAGAATAGGTTGTATTGCAGGAACGTGCACAGATATTGTGAAGGGCTGTTTCTCTAACCTAAAATGCCCCTTTCAAACTTTTTCAAATGACGTGCTCCACATGGGTATGTCTCTATATCAACAATATCTTGACACTGACATTAGCTAGGTAGCTAATGCAACGCTACATTTACATTGACTAAACAATCCACATCAAGCTTACAAAGTGAACGGTGATAAAAGAACAATCTCACCAGCAACATCCAGTGTCTGCCGGCCAATCTGCTCCCAGAAAATTAGCTTTTTTAGTAGCCTAGCTAAAGAACTGGCAGTGACCCCTCGGCGCCTTTCTGAAAAAATCAGAGATTTTCAATTTTACACTTGTGTGTCAGCTATATGCAGAGTTTACGCTGTAACCTACACATGTGGCGTACACTGTTATAAGCATTTATACTTGTACAGTGGTGTGTCTGTGTCACTCTGCAGTTACACCTCTAAAACACTAGTCGGTGGCTGGGTTTCGTTAAAGTGCTGTAAAGTTTAGTTGATTCAAAACACACATTAAACACACATTAAACATGGCTTCATAGTGACAATTTCAACACAAATACACAAATTGTCTTCACTATGACTCACAGAATTCACAGACAAAGCACTTGTCTTTATCTGGACACATTTTCCCCACAAATACAGCATACTAATGTTTTTAGCACAAGCCTATGGCATTTTACATTGTATAAATTAGCCTAGTGGCTAGTGGACTTTTCCTCTACTCATATGTTGCTGTTGTTCCTGGCTTCATATAACAAAGGTAACGTTACAAAATTCAGCTCCATTACATCCCACAAGGTTCACTGACAAAACAACTGTCTTATACTAAACAATTTTCCAAACAAATACAACATGCTAATGTTATTAGCGCCAGCCTATGGCATTTTACATTGTATAAATTAGCCTAGCGACAAGCAGCGATTTCCTCTTTTCATATGAAGCCAGGATAAATCACACACAAGACTTTAAAAATTATTTTTGTGGAGGCTTTATTGTCTTCACAATTTATTATTTCTTATCTGTGAAATTTAAATAAATAAAAGCTTAAAAGGGAGATGTCATGGACATGTTGGGCTACGGTGTAGGGTATGGTGTTGATTAGACGCAGAAGTATAAATCCTACATTAAAGTGCTCTCAGCGGCTGCACAAAAAAAGGCGAGCACTTAGAGAAAGGACACTGGATGCTGCACTTTTTCCCTAGGCGGCCGCATACAGACACATACGCTCTCTCCTCATTGGAAACAACTGAAAAATGAGGCTAATGGCCTATTTCCACCAGATGCGTGTTGGTTGCGTCTCCGCTCCAGCACAGCAGCGGAGCTGTTAGGATTCAATTCTAGTCAATGTGCTGCGTTCCGGCTCCGTCACAGCTCCGGCAGTCCGGAGCCCTCCGCAACAGATACGCAGGACTTCTATTTTTGCCGGACGCCGGAGCACAACGCAGCAATTCAGCACAGAGCAGATCGTGCGGGGCAGGAAGTGAGAACAAGGAGGAACACGATAAAACATCCGGTAAATTTTCAAAACAAAATACACAGTGTTCACGGCGGATCATATTTCCCTGCACTACACCTTGAAAACGACATAATGGGCAGAGGCAGGCCTGAAGTCAACAGGTCAGAGGTTTTTAGACGTCATTTCACCCCGTTAACACCATGGACGAGGAGATATTAATCACGGCACGGCAGAGATGTCTTCCGGCGGAGCTCCACCGCTCCGCACAACAAACACAGCCAGTGGGTATTGACGGACAGTGGAGCACGCAGTGGATAACCAGCACTGCCATTCCGCAAAGGACACGCATCCAGTGGAAATCTGGCGTGAGACTGAGGAAAAAGCACTATGTGGGGCCCTACACAGGCCCTAATGCTTCACCTGCTGGTACTGTGTCACATGACAGGGGTCATAGGGCATCGCTTTGTGTCACCTTATACATTCATATTCTGAAGGGTCTCTCATCATTAAAGCTCTTTGTATTGGACAGCATCACCTTCCCAATCTCTCCCATTTTTTAGCACACAAAAATGCCTTTTGTGCTCCTCCTTAAATGGGCTGTAACACCTTTACACCATCCACAAACCAGACAGCTACAATTTCTCTCTCAAGTGTGATATCATTCATCTGCAGCTGATAATGTCTTGGAGTCCAGTGCCATCTTTTAGATATGGTTGCTGTGGACGTTGCCTGACAACGTCTCTGTTGTGGTCATGTTTAGAAGATAAACCAGGTAGTATCTTGTTTGTATAGTCTTTGGGATAGGTGATAGAGTGTGACTTCATGGTTGAGCTGTCTTGTTATTTTGGGGTCCCGTTACAGCTCACACAGCCATTACATTGCTACTTTCTGAGCTCAGCTGCCTCTGCGTAAGGGTAATGTCAAGAATGGTTTAGCTTCATGAAATTTCATTTAACAGTTTGTTTGTTTTATTCAGGTCCCAATCCTATCACCATAGTAGCATCTGCTCTTCCTGGGATCATGGGCTGAACTTTTAACGCCAGAATAGAAAGGTCTTTCCTCAGATTTACCTCTCAATTAACCTCCACACTTTCCAACCTCTTTTTCCCCTCTTTCCGTGTGACCTTCTCACCCCTCACTCTGTTTTCATATCCCTGCCCCCCTCTTCCAAACACAGGAAACCTGTGCTGGAAAACCCAGCTTGTGTGTCACTCCACTTTAAAGTGAGAGTATCAAGCAGGAAAATAAATACGGGATGGAGAAAGTAGCAGCAGAACAAAGTAAAACAAAATTGGCGTGGCTGCATAGCCGGGTCCTGGCTGATGTCCATGTTGATAGAGAGGCTTAGGCCCAGGCTGGTGTTTCAGAAAAAGCTGCCTCTGATGCTATCACATGCTATCGTTGTGCTATTAGACTGCCAAGGTTATGATTGTTGCTTTGATTACGCTGCACAGGGTGTAAGGCAGCACTCTAGTATTTCCTATTCCATACTGAGTAATCGTTTGGAAAGCCCAGAAAAGATTGTGCCCACCAAGGTGACGATTGTGTGTTTGACTCACTCTCGCGCCCTTGTCCATTTTCCGTGCTCTTTGATTTGCCTCCAACCAACCGAGGCATCCCTCTGTGTACACTGATCTCTCACCTGACTAATCCTGCAAAGCTGACAGGATAATTTGTCTGACAGAGACGCACTTATCCACTGGGCTCTGTAACTGTGTCTCTTCATCGCCAGCCTACAAGGAGGGTACCAACAGATGATCAAAAAGGACAGGCAGGATAATAATAATGTTTTAAAATGGTCTCTCACAAGTGGTGCATTGTGGGATGCGGGCTGTCTAATGTTGGAGCTGATTACATAAAGGTGTACATCACTCCTTTAATCACACATCAAAGACTCATCTTTGTCATGGCGACAGGCTTGCCCGTCCCATCTTGTACACTTCAAAGAGGTGGAAAAACCTCGCACACTGTCACACAAGTACCTCTCATTTTGTCTCTACACATAAACCGACACACAGACAATTTAAGTGGCTCATATCAACAGCGTAAATATCCTTCAATGGGTAAACTGATATGAGTACGAACACATAGGTGGGCAAGTGTCTAGATGAAAGTGGGAGATTTCCCAACATGTCTTAACTTTGTTCTAGAAAGATCCTGAGTGTAGATTTATCTGGAGGAATGTGGGGGGAAATCGCAGCCTGCATATTAAGCAGCCTGGCAAGAGGAAAATACGATACAGAGGATAGATATGTTTAGGTGGTGGGGGGCGTTAAACATTCCTATAAAGTTGCTGTGGGGACAGGCAAGGCTGTGTTCCACGACCGTGTCCACATGTTGACAGCTTTACGCCTGTGGTCCTGCACTGTAACTGCTGCCTTGGATAAACCCAAAAGCCGTCTGCGCTCACCGCTCACTGTATAAACTGAGAGAAAACCTGGAGCTGAACAACTGAAGCTCAGTTATGAACGCGTCAGGAGAAAGATGAATTCTGTAGATGAAAACAGGCAGATATCATTTTGTTTGAATGATGCTAATAAATGTCTACATGTCTCCACCCTCAACAGGTGCTCCGTCTAAAATCCAAACAACAACCTCAGAGAGCAGACTTCAAATGGTCACGCTGGTTGAGTTCGTCGACCTATGAACCTGCCCCCTAACCCCTGTTTAAAAAGCACACAGCTTGTCTTTCAATCTACCTCTCTGCTCTTAATCACAGAGGAGGAAACATTGTTGGTTTGAGGTTCACAGAAAAATGTCTTATGGAGTTTATAAGGTTAAAGGTTCAAGTCACCCAGACTACAATGAAACAAATTTTCTTGCTTCCCCCACTGATATAAAGCCATGCAGGTATTTATATATTGCTCTGTAAGGATATCTATTGGAGCTACTCTCGATCAAACATTAGCCCCTTTTCCACCAACATTACCAGGAACTTTTATTACCAGGAATTTATTTACCTGGGTAAAATAATTCCTGGTAATCTGTGTGGTTTGCGTTTCCACCGCACCTCAGAGTTCCGGACAATTTATTCAAATCTCGCTGATGACGTAGATGATTCGGCGTGTGCCCTGTATTTGGCTTCGCCAGCTTGTTGGCTGGTAACATGCTGGTGTAGAGAGTTGTGGCTGTTTGTCTCAGCCAGCAGCTAAGTTTTAAAGTATTTTAAGGTAAGTGTCAAACTAAGCTAGTCTACATACAGACAGCTGTCATTTCAGCTTATTAGTAACAATTAGCTATCAGCCGAACTAGTGTGCTGTCCTTGTGTAAGACATAACGTTAGTGTCGGTAGATGAGAGACTGTGGGCGGAGCATATTGAATACCGCTGTCTATGTTTACATGTTCATGCTTGCTGAACTCATGTATTGATGAAGTATTGGCTTCTTACTCACTAAGGTTTAATGTCACAGTAACAAGTATAGCTGCCGTCAACTTGAGTCATTTTCAAGTTATCTTCACTTTGTTTCTACCGCGGCTGCTCAGCTGTTCACCGGTTACTGTGTCGTGTAGGCATGTGTGTGGAGGAGAGCGCAGAAGAGAACTGATACCGTTAGCGCTTATCAATACCACGGTCTTTGATAATTTAGCCCCGGGGCTAATTTAGTACCAGGTTTCGGTACCCATCCTTAATCAAAACACAAACGAAGCAGAAATGAAATAAAGTTTGCAGCGGCCGCTCATACCAGGAAGTGTGGAACGCTACAAGTGTGTGTTCAACCAATCAGCGTTTTTCAGCACACAGCCCCGCCCCTCAAGAATTACGTGTAATCTGAAAAGTCTTACCCCCCTACTAGGTACTTTTTTCAGGGAAAGTTTGGGGTTGAGGGAAAGTTTTTTACCCAGGTAATTTCGGTGGAAATGCGCCGAGCTTTTTCAAAATCCTGAGTAAATGAGAAAAGCTCCTGCCGTGGAAAAGGGGCTCATAATCTCAATGAAGATGCTTAACAGTATTGTCTATGTAACAGGGCACTGTTATCACTGGGGCACTGTTGTCATTTTTCTGACGGCCCAAAATTCCAAGGCCCCATAAATCCGAAAAATGTCCCACTCGACCGAAAACCCATGTCTCCCACAGCTCAGTATCCCAAAAACAAACGCTTACTGCTCCGAAGTCCCATTCCTCACACACTCCCTGCAGTTAGTTTCTGTTTCCCAGCAGCATTTGAACGATCCCGGATGTTTTTACTGATCCTTTGCAACGTTTCCCAGAGGTGTTTGAGTAATAAATGAATATTTATTTTATTTAGCCATGTAAACAGCTTAGTACGTTTCCTGTTGTTAATGAAGACAAAATGTCAGAAAATATACAGTATACATTGTGTTGCAGTAAACTAAGTCCACCATTCCCATGTGATATGAAAGTTGAAGATGTTGGTAGAAGTTCATTATTGTGTAAAGGTGTTAATACACCGCGGACAGGCGGGCACAGCAGGCCGGCCATCAAAACACATTTGCTTACAGGAGCCATTTGAGGGGGGGGGGCGGGGGGGCTGTTTCCCAACATGTGCTGAGCTTTCTGGTCCACACAGTCGTTAACCAACCTCTCCACACCACTCCCTCTGTCCATTACCAACTCTCATCCCTCTTACACAGCATCACAGGGAGACCATCCAACCCCAGCACTGGCTTTGATGACATTATTAAGTGTTTCTAAGTGTGGCTCTCATGTGTGTAGCTACCTGTTTGCCTTGATCCTGTTGATATTCAGCAATAGTGGTGGCATTCTGTGCCCCGCAGGTGTTAATTTTATACATGTGAAGTCGTTGCTTTTAAACCTGATCATGGTCATGAGGTATGGATTGAAAAGCAAGCATGCGCAAACCAAAGACAAATATACAAGTGCACTGAGTCTATGTTTTTCCAAGGGCCAGCTGATGAACTAATATACATTTGGTGTATATGAGCGGGCTACTTTTAGGCTGAGATGAAAAACATTCTCAAGGTCCTCCTATATGGCGTGAATGATATTTAATGGACTACCAACACTGTCGGTTTTGATGAGGCTAAAGTGCACACTTCATGAGAGATGTGCCTGAATTAGCTTAAACCAGGCAAACAATTTGTCTTTCAGTTGGTTTCGACACAGTGTCTTCCCTCCCTCCCTCCTTCTCCCCCCCCGATCTTTTCACCAGAGCTTCTCGAGGCAGGAGAGCTGCACAGTGAGTGGATTTCAAAAGCTTCAGTCTGATGGGGCTCTTTATATGAAAGAAATAGCTCCAGTGTTCCCTTAATGGGTGGGTTTTTTTTCAATGAGCACTTCTCAGAATACCCCCGGCTTGACTTTCTTCTCCACTTCATAATAATGGTACATTCTGTCCTTATTATCCAGAAGTGGTTCACTCCTCTTCTGTAGAATGAATGAAGATGTAGGTTGTGAAGAAAAAAATCAAGCCGTAACTAATGATGATAAAATGACAAATTTACAAAAGGAAGATAAAGAAAATTTAGCAAGAATCAGTGTGTGTGCCTCTATCTGAATAATGCTTTATTTGAGAATAACAAATATTAACATTGTACCACAAAGGTGTTGTGAGCTTGTGCAACACTCTGCAGAGAGTTTTTATCAGTCACTGAGCTCCCGTAATGCTACCGTGTGAGAAGAAGAGTGTGTTTCCTTTTTATTTTCACAGAGAACAATGGTCTGGTTGCATGCTGTACTGGTATTAGTGTAGAGCTCAGGTATTTGAGTATAAATAGTGTGAAATGAGGAGTTGTGCCAGACAGGAATGTCCTCCTCAAGGGCATCTGTTGGACGATGCCCAGCATGCCATGATGGGTGTTAAAATTTGCTGGCGAGCAGCCAAAAGCAGGAGGGGGAAGAAGGAGACCAAAAGAAAGAAAAGGAATGAGAGAAATTCCTCCAAGGCAACTCTGCTTGTTTTATTCTCCCTGCTCTATTTACAAGCAAAAGAAAACAAGACAATGAGAGGGAGAAATGACTGACGGATCTATGAGGCAGCAGGTTGATAAAGAAATAATTTAACACAAAAGACGGAGAAAGGAAATTTAAATGTGGCAAGAAAACGAAAAAGATTGTGACACCGTCAGAGGACATAAGGGAGGAAACAAGCAGCTGATTGGCTGGAGGCAAAGAGACAGAAGGGGACAGAGGAGGTGAGAGAAACAGAAGATGGAGAAGTTATTTCACACTTCTTGTTATCATGACACTCTTCCTTTACCGTGACTCATTACTGTGAGATACACTGACAACGATTATACGCATGCAGTATCTACAAATCTGCACTCACTTCCCTTTTCTCTCTAATGACCTCATCATGAATGTTCCTACTCCTCTTTCTCTTCTCTTTTTAATTGTAAGCAGAAAGTTTTGTTTTACACAACAAAACACTGGGGCAACTGGCAGCTATTCTGAGCCGCCATCACCTGGATATCAGAGATATAAAAACACACAGCTAAGGAATGGAATCTGTGCAAATGACCTTATAAAATAACATGCCAGACGAACTTTCAACAGCTCCTTGTCACTTCTCAAAGAGGAACCCTGCTATGCCACAGCAGAGCATAAAGCGATTAAGCAGGTATGTCAGGTATTGTGGAGTGATTTTGCGTATGTGTGTCAGCGAGGAAGCCCCGTGCGTCTGCACAGCTGCGTATCTATAAGGATGTTAGTGAGCTGCACGCAGCCGCTGTCGCCTTGTTGCCTTGTTTGTAGCACCAGGAGCCGCTGTCAGTCGCACAGTGACCCCACTATTTTGCAGGGGTCAGGGATGAGAGGTCAATGAGGTGACGCTGGGATTGTTGGGAGATGTGGAGTGGACCGGCCCAGCTCCCCATCACAGCCCCGACATGAAAACAAAAGGCTGTGACCTCATCCCCTGGGAAGTTTTTAAGTGCATGCAAAGTTGCTGATTTGGATTTTTAAATCAATAGGAAGAAAACACTTGAGCTATAACTCATTAAACTCCTGGGGAGCTGCGAGACACTAGAGACATGCGGTCATTTTGCCACCTCGGTGAAAAGCAGACCACAAAGCAGAGTCATCGGCGAATTGCAGTGCGACGGGATGTGAATCACAATGCTGACACTGTGGAGACACCCTGAAACTCCTGGTAATGATATTACAATGGAGAACAAGGAAGTTAATGCGCGCAAATGTGGAAATTTCAGATTCTGTGATTATGACAGACAACAGAGAGAGGTCACTGGCTGGTCGATGGTGGTGGTACCGTCCCTGGCGCTTGAGATTTCACAGCAGCAGTGAATTCCAGGGCTCCGGCATGTCACAGTGAGATTTGTTTCATATGGCAACACAAAGGCGGCACTGGCTGCACGCGGGCCCCCGGCAGCAAACAGCCAGTGTTGCTGGAAGGGCCACGCACTCGCACAATGGCCCCTCTGTGACTCCAGTGCAGCCTGCAGAAGTTTGCTTTTGATCTCTCATCACGCGAAGTCACACTCCAGAATAGAATTAAGAAAAAAGCCGACATCTTCCCTGGACTATCTGGCGTCTGCTTCCTCTGTTGTTGTTTTTGGTCTCGCTGTCAAGAGCTATTTTCAGAGGGAGAAGCATCAATTTTGATCTCCACCCACTGAATGCATCGCTTGATCTGACTAAGAAAATGAGTAAAACTGGACAACTGTAAGAATAGAAAAGACAGACAGAGAGAAAAAAGATTTGTTGCCCTCCCATGCTATTAGCGACAGAGCAGGTCAGAGAGGCCATGTTTTACAAAGGAGCATTCAACGGTGCTTGACCTACAACACAAACAGGTGTTCAACAACATTACTTTGACTCTCTTTCTGTCTCTGCCTCCAAAATTGTTGACCTTCTCTCCTTCAAGCCTCCCATCTGTTACCTCCTTAATCCTCCAGGCTGATGTTGATGTCTAACAAAGCCTCACTGCTAAACATTAAATAGTGTTGGTTTTAAGCCAATATATTTGATACTGGACTTAGGCTACATTTTTAAGGAAAAGAAAAGAAAAGAAAAAATGCAAAATGACGTGAAATACAGGAGGCCTTTCCTTTTGATCTGACGCTGCATTGACTCACTTAGCTTTAGCACCACATTTCAAAGTGCTATCCACTTATAGGTGGTGAAATTTTATTGTCTTGTGATGAAAATGTCTTGCCTTTTTATTCTATTTTTGCTTACAGACAGCCGGCTAGCCTCTTTAACAATGTGTAAATGTAATGACCGCTGCCCACCTTCTGGTCTCCACTGGTTACCTTATCGTGCCTACCTAATGCTAGCCTACCGGCACTGTTCATTCGGCTTTTAACACTAATAACGCTGTCCTGGTGTTGGGATGTCGTTGCTGTGGAAACATAGTGGCCACCCTCCAGTTTCTGCAGGTCCATGTCATTGGTTCGACAGCCCATTGGTTCGACATCCCATTAGTCCGACTGTCTGTGGTGCTGAACGGCTTGCGGCGGGCGTATGGTGCGCCACGACCGGCTTGAGGCGAAGTAGGCTCACGGCTTATGTGTTTGTCACTTTCTTTTTCATTTTAACCCACACCATGATCTTTTCCTGACCCTAACCAAGTGGTTTTTGTGCCTAAACCTAACCAGACCTTAACCACAGGGCGTCATGATGATTTCGGAACGGACTTCGGAAAAATGAGTTTAATATGGTTGGAACAATGGGATGTCGAACCAATGGGCTGTCGAACCAATGGGCAGTTCCCGTTTCTCCTGAGGTAGCCCTGATGAATAAGCAGTTTCATTTTGAGCTGCTTTAACCCCTTTAGCAGTGGTAACCATGTTAGCATCACTAGTCGTGCTGACAATGCTAATGGTGCTGACAGAGCTAACAGTAGTCAACAATACTAAACGGGGTTTGTGGGTCAAAATTGGGCCGCACCAACCAAACGGTTGGCGGTTGGTCAGTTTTCTAGTCTGTGTGGTGTGTCTTGCACTGTTACCACTCGTTAGCCCCCACTGGCTTTTCTTTTTTTTTTTTTTTTTGGCTGATTCAGCATGTTGAATTGGCAATGGCAGAGCCCATCAGTTCAGCTCAGTGCACGAAATGGAAGTGAGGAAAGTAAACAAACAACTAAAGTCAAGATGGAGTGAGACTGAAACAAACTTGTTATATAAGATAAGATTGTTTTTCTTTAGCCATTGAGCTCTTTAGCAGAGACGTTTCATGATTGTTTACTGGTGCACGATAAATATGCTCTGTTCTTTCAACATTAGATTGTGTTGTTAAAGTGCTAACTGGCTCACTAGTGTCGGATGATCTTCCTGTTTTTTTGAATGACGAATACAGACTACAGCTATCTGCTGCTGTGGAGTTATTCCTCATGGGTGGCAATAGCTCAGGAGGTAGAGCCGGTGGTTGGCAGTTCAATCCCGGCTCCTCCATTCTGCATGTCGAAGTGTCCTTGTGCAAGATACTGAACCCCCAACTGCTCCTGATGGCTGTTCCATATGTGCAGTCCATTTAACATTCCCTCACGCAGGCACAGAACGTACCTGCTGGCTGGCGGTCAGCTGTACTCTTTGCGATGTGTTCATGTGCAACTTTTTGGCGGACACACAGGCGGCGCAACAGTCAGCTTTTGTTGCAGCTAGTTCCTTGAAGTTGGTTTGGTGTGTCTGGGTCTTAACTCACTCTGGTGGGCACAGTGGGGGTGGACACAATGTTTCCACAGCAACACTGCTGAGTTGGGCTGGAGTTAGAAGCACTGATCGTTGAATGAGCTGTGCCGCTACCTTACATCAGCTCACACCAGACCCAGGTGGTGTGCAGTAGATGAAGAGTAGCAAAATTAATCTATGGACCAAGATGCGTAACACCAACATTCTCTGCAGTTATTAACCATTAACCACTGACATCCCGAATTGGACTGATTATTAGCAGCATTTTTGAAGCTAAAACTCTCCAACAAAAACTAACATGGTGATTAAATGAAGTTTCTAGGTCACAAATGAAGCCTGACACCAGTTTTTTTTTTTGGGGGGGGGGGGGGGGGTATATTTCAGAGACGATCATTCTTTCAGTCACACAAATCCCCATATTCCAGCAGGAGGTAATCAGTGCAGCGATCCCATTGTGTAGAAGCTCTGAGGTTAACCAGAATACTTACGTGACTTCCCTCAACATTAGACCACACGATGCCACCTTGTAGCACCAACCGCAGTGTAATACAGCTGTTCAGAAAGAGCATGCCACCCGCACTTAAGCCTGGCACCCACAACCAGACCCTTGTGCCTCACCAGAGCACGATGAGACCATTTGTTCTCAGTCTGGGAACAAGAGATGAAAAGAGACAGAGGAACGTAAAGAAAGAACAGAATGTTGCTGCTGCTGCTGCCAGTAATTCAGGGATTTGATTTCTCATCTTTGTGTGTTATCGCAGGGCGGAGATCGACATGGAGAGAGAGAGAAAAAAGAGAAAAGAGAGTGAGAGCAGTGTGGACATGTTTGCTTGTCTATCTCTCCTCTCCATCAACTCTGCAGTAACTCACCCAACAGCAGGAGGACAGCTTTCCACTGAACCAAGGGTGCGGCAAAATCTTCAAACACACGCGGACGTCATACACGTGAACATCTCACAACACATACATGGATACACATCACTTTCTGCCCAGCTGTTTTCTTTAACTCACCTGTTTACTACAAACTGGGGGGTAAAAAATTCCACAGAAGCTGATTGATCTGACTGATTGAATACATCAGCCTTGTTGAAGTAGGGAAGGCAGAAATCTGGAAAAGGCAAAAAACAGAATTTGAAAATACACCCCCCCCCCCCCCCTGCAGCTTTCCCTTTTCTGTCCCAAGACCTTCAGTCCCAGACGTGCACAGGCATGTGCATGCACTTTATAAAGTAGCCCAGTGTTTCCCATACATAGATTTATTGAATTGTATTGCATTGTAGAGTTGCACACAACACACTGTCTCAGCCCTCCTTGCCCAGCCACAAATAAGACAAGAATTACCAAGCTAACATTAGCTCTCCACTGTCCCTTCACCTCGCTTTAGTGGAATGCCTTCCCAGGAGGAGAGCAGATCGAGGGACAGACCATGGGTCAGCGGCTGTAGCAGCCCAAATTTGGCCAGCACAAACAGCCCTACACTGAGTGCCACAGCGGGCTGGTGGCCAGCCGCAGCACCAGGTCTAACCTTTCATCTGATCCGGCGGGGAGTTGGAGCTGTCCCGTCTTGTGGGGCTGGGGTTTGCGCTGGCTGGATTCGTGTTGCTGCAGCTGTTGACAGGAGGTCCATCGGAGGACATACTGTGATTTGAGGCTCTAGCTAACATTAGCTACATACACGTGAACATGAAGCCGCAGCTGTGAGCCTTTGGCCCCGGTTAGCAGAGGGCTGAACTATTAGCAACATTTTCTCTCCATCTCCGAAACACTTTGCCGGTATTGACACATTTTCTTTTATTATCAGATGCTCATTTTGAGTCCGTCTTTTTCGGAGAGGGGAGTTGATTTGTTGCCAATGGTAGAATGGCAACATTATTTGCAGGATCCCTCCACTGAATTAGGCCCCAATCACACAGGAAGTGGTTTGCAGGTTGCAAAACAAAAGGCGTACCGCACTTTTTATTTATTGAATGCCACTAGTAAAAATACTCTTGCTGCACCTTTTTATTGTTGCCAATCAACCACCCCATCAGTTCTTAACCCTGGCCATACTGTGTAATCAATCTACAGATTACTTATTTATTTTTTCTAAATTTATTTATGTCACAGTAATTAGTGTCTAGTTCCTCAGGCAGAGGGTACTTGCTGTAGCTCTGGTTGAGGGTGAGAGGCTGTCAGCAAATAGTTTGTTGGGCAAAGGGAAACAAAGATCTGTGTGGGTACATGAGACCCTAAATAACAGTGTGGATCATGGAGAGTACCACCAGTTGGTCCAGGAGCTTCGCATCCATGATGGATGTGTCAAGGCAAATTTTATGATGACTCGAGGGCAGTTTGACAGCCTGCTGTCTATCATCAGGCTGTATAGCTCTGGGTATCGAGCAACTGCTACCACCAGTTTCTCCTCCATTGTTTACCAACTGTAAACTTGTTATCGTGACCACCACAGAGGGCCTGCCTCTCAAATAATCCAACTGGACAATAGGAAGAAACATAACGGAAAAAAGAGATGAACACAAGGAGTTCAGAGAGCAGAAACGCCAGGTGCCAAGAGCACAAAAACCACGAGCAAAAAGCTTCATTCTCATTAAAAACAATTACAAAAAGCTGCCTCCAGCTGCTAAAACGCTTTCTGCGTTATCAGGGCCTTAGGCTTTAACCAAAGGGACACGTGCATTTGCATTTGTAGAACAGCCAAAAGGAATGCCCTCTCTTTGATGGACAGGTAAGCTATCCAATTATTTAATTTGGCCCGAATGCAATGATTGGACAGGCTTATTACAGGCCTGCAACAGCCACAGATACTTTCCACTTTGGATGAAAAGAGAATTTCAACAAATACAACATAAAATGCTTCTAAAATAAGTTGCCTACCCGAGCTTTACATCGCATACCAGAAATACAGTGCATGCCAGCCGCCTGTATCTCTGCACCAAATCTTCCTATTCTCCCTCCTGCTGCCCTCTTTTCTTTACCTCTCTTTGGTTTCCTCTCCTCCACTTTCTCTCTCTCACGCTCTCTCATTTAACCTCCATCTTATTCTGCTCTCCTCTCTTCTTAGATATCATTACAGGTTTACATAGGAGGCTCAGTGACAAGCTCTGTCTTTTTTTTTTTTTTTTTTAAAAAGCACCATTGTCCTAATTTGCTCTAAGACAAATGTCTCAAGCCTGTTATATCATCAAATTATCAAACACATTAACATTTTCCTGTGGCGGTATTGGTTTCCCCAGTGCAAACATACTATCGATGTCATTCTCCGACTCTCATGTACACACGAGCCCTTCAGCGTTCAGTGTCTCGGATGAACTCAGAGCTGAAATGCACACTTGCGCCACTGGCATAAGAGCAACAAAGGTCCACACAGGCCCTGTTGTCCTGGGACAGTAAGGTAGTTATCTGTGCCACAGTGGGAACATAAAGCAGTCAAACAGATGAATGCTATCTTTATATCTACTGCACCAGAGGTGATTTGAAACACTGCCACTGGACGTCATAGAGCCCCTCTCTGAAACACAGCCTTTGAAGCACTGACAGCGCCGACAGAATCAGGCCAGCTCTTTGATACGGGTGGTGGGGAAAGGAAAACTTGAGCGTTAAAAGGGAGCATTATTTAGTTACAGCGCCATTAAAAATGTTGAACTTTGAGAATGATAGGAGGAATAAAAAAGTACTGGAGCTGGACAGAAAGCTGGATATGATGTTCACTTTTCAAGGGAGTAAATGTGTAGTTAAATCATTATTTTGCATTTACATTTTGCGCTAATGGCGGTTAAATCTTTTAAATAAACACATTACTGTATACCACAAAAGCACAGTAATTGTTAAAGCAATCCTAAATTGGGAACTTCTGGTGTTATTCTTTGTTTAATCAAATGGCCTCAGCTACAATAAAGTCTCTTGTTGGACCTGTTTGGGCTTGAAGGAGTTAAGCTATCTACCCAAAATTGTGTTTATTTTACTCGGACTTCCTGTTTTCCTATCACACATCATCTAAATGCTCTTTCTCACTTCCTGCCCTCGGGACTGCAGGTAAACCAAAACATTACGTCAGTGAGGAACTCGCGTCTCGCCACTTTAGGCCCTGAGCGCTTTTTTTTTTTAAGGAGAACGATAAACACAATGGCTGGCAGTGGGAGAGAGAGTTAATTACTAAAGCCGATTCACTCACTAATGACTGTTTCACTTCTGTGGGGTGTTTTTAATGGGATTCAGGAGTCAGGCTGAGCAACAGCACAATCTGTTTTTAATGGGACTTTGAACAGGGTAGAGTTGATGCAGTTGCGCACAGAGACAAAGCCACTGCTTTTACTCACGGTGCAGAGTGATCTCATTAGAGGCTTGGCAATAAAAGAATGCTGAAGTGATTAGATCAGGAGGAACATAGAAGGAAAAAAAAAAAAAACGGAACGACACTATCAACAGTCTCACACTACTCAGAGCACACCCCGAGGCAATTCTTTCACCACAGTCACACTTAATCCCTGTTGTTGTGCCATTCCAACATAAACATTTCACTGCCGCTTTCTTTCAATCTTACAAAATGGGGCAAAAGAAAATATTTAGCTTGACTTTGCATGTACAGTACATCAAATATATAAAGTAGGAAGCATTTATAAGGGTGCTTACTTCCTAAAGGTTGTGTTTGCTGCTACATTTGAGCTATAGCCTAAACATGAGCATGTGGAGGCCAGTGAGGTGGTGTTAAGGGTCCAGCTCCTTGTCACAGTCTGGCTCTGCGTTCAGATTCCCTCAGACTGATCTGTATTTTTAATTTAAAAGACTGTCTGACATGATAATCATGTAAGCTGGCAATGTCTTTGTGTTCACTCTGGTCTAACCTTAGGCCCGTTTCCACCGCAGGAACTTAAGGGTAATTTTACGGGGCCGTGGCCGTTGGTGCATGTCTCCACCGCAGGAACCACCCCCGAAGCACAGAGTTCCGGAACTTTTACAGGGGCTAAACAAGTCCCTGCCTCAGAGTAGGTACTCAGAACAGCCCCGAAAGACTCCTGGCTGGGGCTTGGGATTTACTTGGTGCTGATTGGATATACTCAAGGAGGGATGTGATGTCAACAGAAAGCAACAAAATAGCCGGCATTTTTAAAACTCAGCAGACGAGGGTTAGCTCGTTCATATAGCTTCTGCTGCCATGGAAAAAAAACTCACTAAATGGCCCGTGAAAAAAATATTTTTTCCAGCGGATATCTTAGTTACAACATGATTGAGCTAGCAAAGCAGTTTTGTGTTGATATGTGTGGTATGTATTCAGTTTTGGGAAATCACGATGTCTAGAAAGCATCAGTGGCTGCAGCTGACAGGGACAGCTAACAGCAGCAGCAAAGCTAACATCAGGACGTCATCTGTTAAAAGCCTCCCGTTGCCGGATACACATGAAACTACTCCAGTTAGCTCAATCATGTTGTAACTAAGACATCCACTGGAAAAAAAAAATTTTTTCACGGGCCATTTAGTGAGTTATTACAGACACCGCTAAGGCTAACAGCTAACAACGTCCCTACGTCGCCCCGGTAAATGGTCACGCAATGATTATGTCACATCCAGAGCCCGTAACTTTACAGGAACCTTCCTCGTACTCCGCTCTCTCAGTGGAGACACGGCGGTTGAGAGGGCAGAGCAAGAGGATGTTACTGTAGTAGTTCCTGCCCCCCAAATAGTACCAGGAATTTCTTCAGTGGAAACGGACCTCTTGGCTGGTTTCCATATTTATATCTGCATTTTGAAGTAGGCCTATAGCATTAGAAAAGCTGTATGGAAATGTGAAAAATAAAGTTATGTGAAAAATGTGAAAAATCACTTTTCTTTGTTTTGAGTTTCAATTTTCTGACAATACCTGCTGCCAGCAGGTTTATCCAGCCCTTTAATATAGTCACGTTCCTCTATATCCAATTCATGCATTACATGGATTTATCTATTCCTGCCCTTCATCTGAATTTTGCACCTTTTCAGAGTCACATGATTGTGCAAAAAAGTTTTTACGCTCGCTTGAGGTGGGTTTTGCCTTTGTCGAAAACGGTTGATGCGATGAATGAGATATGGAAATACCATGGCATTAGAATCATTGCATTAATGTGTCTTCATCTGCGGACAGCATGAAACATGCAATACTAGCTGACATAAAAGAGCAGTTAAAACTTAGTCCTGAAGAGATCTTCATTTTTTTCTTGTAGATGTGTTAAACGGTAAAGGCTTTGTTTCCTTTTTGCAACTTTTTTCACTCTGTTTTCAGGCCGATTACAGACAAGCATATACGTGAGCCGTATAAAGTGTAGCCTGTGCCGCCAACTCCTAATGAAACTAAGACCTTGTTTACATGGATACCGATACAAATAAAAACGGATTTTTATTTATCCCGTATAAAAAAAATGACGGGTTTACATGATCAATTGTGAAAACGATATCCCTGTTTACACGAAAACGCAAAAACGGAAGCTTTTTGCTGCAATTAGCATGCCAGACCAGTAAGTGGCGATACGCCATATGTCAAACACATGCAGCAGTGCTAAGTTCATTCATAAGCTCATAAGTAGTCCCACAAGTGCAAACAAAACATACACAACCTAGCATATATCCACCATTGTTGTTGTGGTTCTTGGGCGCCTAATGGGCATGCGCGAACTGGGTTGCAACGTCATCGTTTTCCAAAATCTCCGTCTATCCTGTTTACACATCCCCATAGAAATGGATATTCGTTTTTGAAAATCTCTGTTTTCGTCAAGAAAAACGCGGTTACGTGTAAATGATAGGTGCAAACGCAAAGATAAATACCCATTTTCAGAATATACGGAACCAAATAAACAGGCCTTAAGCTTTGCAGAGCGCAGTTTATTCCCAACAAGTTGATGGAAACGCATCTAATTCTCAAAAGTTAACTTAAAATGTGCATGACAATTGAATGTACCTACAAGGGGTAGGAATCACCAGAGGATCCACGATACGATATTATCACAATACTTAAGTCACGATACAGTATTATTGCGATTTTAAATATGTTGCGATATGCTGAGTATTGCCTTAAAATATATTACGATTAATTACCTTTTTTTCAACTGTAAATTATGTCCCCAAAGGAAAACTCTGTCACCATCTGTTTTATCTAATAAAATTTCAGTCTGTTCATCTCACTTCAGCCATTTTTTTGCAGCAGCAAAATTTATCTAGTGGACTGAAAAAACAGTTGATTATATTATTCTAGTAGGCTACCTAAAGTTTAATTTGTATTTGTAATATTAATATTTCTTTTTCTAGAATCGATACTATGCTGTATCCATTTTCCCCCATCCCTAGTACCTACATATATATTCATGCATATTCTGAGACAGTTTGATAAATGTGGGTTTATTACTAAGGTGATTGTGTATTCTGGGTATTTGGTTTTCTATTTGCTGAGTTTTTCCTCCTGTGTTCCCGTGCTGTCATTCCCTCCTCCATCCATCTACACACCTGCTCAGAATCAGCCTCGTTACTCCTCCCCTGCTCTCAGAGGCTCCCCTACCTGTTCTCCTTCCTAATCACCTCATTCCCAACACCTGAGCTTCTCCGCCCATCTCCTCACCTTCACTTCATCCCCTCGTCAGATCAGTTTGTATTTAAGTCCTGGTTTTCAGCTCAGTCTGGTTTGGATTGTTGGTCTTGTTCAGTTATGATCAGTGTTGCCTTGCCTGCATGCACCTTGAATAAGAAGTTTTTTCTTCAAAGTCCTGTTACCTGCAGTCCCCTGAGATTGGGTCCACCTGCTCCACTATTCATGACAGTCTTCACTCCCCGAAACCCCATTCATTTCTTTCTTCATAATGGCATTTAGAAACAGTACTTCACCTCCTCAGTATTCTTCATCCATCACTTCTCCACTGTTGTGTCATCAGCAAACCTTAAGATGCAGGAGCTCTATTCCAGTATTAAAAAAGCTTTTTCAGACTTTACTGACAAATGTATGACACTTGAATTGTCTGACCAGGAAGCACTTTGTATATTCATACCGGAGCACTTGGATCCTTTTTTATGATTTCCTCTTAACACACAGTAGGTGATCACGTTATTCCAGTACAACATTATTGCAACACAAGTTACTTGAAGACTGTCATCACTTCCTCCTTACTTATACCTCCCTGCAATAAATACATCATTAATTACTTAAAAGTTAAAGTAATTGGTTATTTTGCTCCGTACTTTACTTGGGTTACTCAGCACATCATAGATGTCTATAAATGCCTCCGAAGCCTCCACATCAGATATGCTGTATATTTAAGACCCGACATTATGGTTTAACAAGTAGACAGACTGTTCATGATTGGAAGTACTTTGACCATAAACAGCCAACTTAACATTAGTCGCAGTGACTGCACACTGTAGACTGTATAAAAAAATTGGATGTAGGCACTGTGATGTCATTTATTGGTAGGTGGACTACTGTTTTAAAGCCTCCAGTTTGTCATTTAGCCATCTGTGTCTCGGTTATTTGGGGCTAGAGGATGTAGCTAGCATGGATACATTGCTACACCTCCAACCCTGTTAACAGGTTGCCATGGCAGAGTCCTGCACAGGTCTTATTTACAAGACACGCTCTAGCACCTGAACTGCGCAAGCAGTACCACACCCTGCCCTACACATCTGACCACTTAGGACGCATTCACACTGGCACTATTTGGTCTGCTTTAAAAGAACCCTGGTCCGCTTCCACGGATAGTTTGGTTCATTTGGAGTGGTGAGAATGCTCACTCGAACTCTGGTGTGGACCAAACGAGTGAACCCTGATCCGCTTGAATACTGGGGGTCTCGGTTCACTTGCAAGTGAACTCTAGTGTGGTTTGCTTACAGTGGGAAATGCAAACGGACTATCCAGCCAACCAAAGAGAGGAAGTGAGCCAAAGAGAGGAAGTGACCTAGAGTGCAGTGCATTTTGGTGTTCGATTCTTTTGCGGTGACCAAGCCAGCTGAAGGGATGGATTTCCATTTTCGGTCCTGGCCAATCGATGAGCCAGGTTTTCTTCTTCATTCTCTTTTTCTTCCTGGTCAGTGATCGTTTTTGGCAATACCGCCCCCAAATGAGCAGCTGTTGTAACTGCGTGACGTTGTACAGGCGGTTTGGTCCGCTTTAAAAAGTGCAGTGTGAAAGTGAACCGAACCAAATGAAGGTGTGAAATTTTTCGGCATTCTCCGCCCAGTTGAATCGAACACAAGAGCCACGGCCCATCCAAAAACCGAGAATCCTTTTAATAGCCATACACTGTTCAAGTGATTTGGTTAGGCAGCACATTTAAAGGGATCAATTTGGGACATTCATACATGCAAAACTAATATTTTGAAATAAAGAAAATTTATAGAATACCATTTAGATTAATACTTTTTGGCTTGTGCTCATAATATTGAGCAGCAAATCTCCACAGTTAATGTGCCTGTTAAAAAATGACATCTGATTGAAGCAGCTCTCATATTCCAGCTAGCAAAGAAGACAGAGCTGGCACATGAAGTCAGCAGTCATAATAACAGTATTATTTTTATTTAAAACATTTTTTAGTCTTATTTAAATGTATTTATTAGCCAACACCCTCAATCTGACCAACTTGTTCTTTACCATCGGGAAATAGAATTAAAACAAAATGTCACCCGCTAGGTACCAGCAGATACCAGACCCGATGCAGGACTCTGTGCCATGGTAGTGACTTGTCAATATCAAGGTAGCCACGCCCTAAAGCATCTCATGGTTTACAATTTATTTTACTCTAAATGAGACTGTAATTTACAAAATGCTGTACGAAGACATGAAATAAGCAACTGAGACTATAAACTCATAAAGAAAACGTTTGCTGAGGTAGTAAATCAGACTTCAGTACAAGCTGACTCATTTTTGCTACCAGTTGAGTCGCCCCCTGCTGGCCATTAGCAAGTATGCAGATTTAAGGCTCTTCATTTGACTTCACTTTTCAGACCCAGTGGCTACGTCCACTTCTTGTGTACAGACTCTGCTGCATACAATGCTCCAGAAATCTCATCTCACATTGAAGCTTTAGGATTCACTAATTTCAGAACTCCATCAAACTCCCAGTCAGACAGCTACTGGAATTAATAAGTGTAAGATAATGACCGAATTTCACAGTGCAGTCCTTTTACTACTCACTACTGTAACATGTTACTGCCCATGAATGGCTCCATCTGACAGTGATGCATTCAACATCTTTAGGCCCTGCAGGACGTAGAGGAGGCTCAGTTGAGAGAAGATAGAGAGGTGATTAGTAGTGTAACAATAGAGAATGATGACAAAGCATTATGTGCTTCACTCTGTGTGAGTGTCCACGGCTACAATGAGAGAATGGCAGAGAAAAGGGGGCTCAAGTCACAGGGCTCACCCCAGAGTTAACGCCTCAGCCCCCTGCTGCACAGCCAGGGATTACTGAGTTCTTTATAGAGACCACTTTCCTCTATGGCCCTGCAGACCCCCCGCTGTTTAGCTCTTGTTCACAGCACATGCTCTGTGAATACACACATAGTCACACGCACTTATCTACCTCCTATTGTGAGCCATCAACTCCACACAGAGAGGAGAATATCAAATGTGTTTTCTCTAGGTGTGAGTGCACTGTCACGCACAAAAATGGGGACGGTACGCAACGGTTCTATTGGTACCATCCACAACTTTGCACTTTGGAGGCGTACCGAACCGAACTGTACCATACTGCTTGGTGGAAACGGGGCTATAGCTTGTCCTAGGTACTGGGAAGGGATCTTTCCAAGTAAATATCAACACTCATGTTCTCTGCTTTTCCTTTACAATGGTGTCTGTCTTTGCAGCCATCTGAAGGCAGCAGGTATCTGTTCCATCTGCAGTCTGTAAGTGGAGTAATGCAGCATACTGTCAGATGAATGTGAATCTCTTAAATCTTCTTGCTCTGCTTATAACTCCCTCAGGACTGTCTGTTTCTGCCAGTCTTTTACTCGGTGAATCCATCATGAACACCTGTTAGGTGGGGTAATGGCTGCACTTCATCTTTTTTTATCCAAAGCTCGCCAATGTTACCTGGAGCATTGCATGTTTTATTATTATACAGGTTGATGCTGTGATGAGCAACATGATGTGATACAGATTGTTTGGGTTTTCAACTTAATTTTAAAAATGATATCTGTCCCATGTCCCAAACAACAAGTTACCTCTGAGGAAAACTTCCAAACTGTCAGTGCATCATGACAAAGATAAAGTAGTTAATGAAAACCAGGTCTGTCTCAGGTTTTAATGTAACCTACCTGCCTACAATAATGCATTCTTTCTGATCCCACCCTGTGTCCAAATGTGCCACAGGTGCGCCAAGGGAGCCTCACCACAGAATTACCAAAGGTGTGTTTGGCACACTCTTGACGCACTTGGCAGAGCGCACCAGACTGTGATCTTGCCGCGCCGCTTGGTTCATGATAATAGAGGCTGTGGTGTCCTCTTGTGCACACAGAAAGTGGTGGGACAAAAAGTCTCATTGTCCCTTTATTCCAGCGCCGGTGGCCCCAGCAACTGGTTGAAATTGTGTTATGTCCAAACGGCTGCTGTCTCGGATGGATTGCCAAAAAACACTTTTGTGTTTCCCACAGGAGGAACTGTAGTAATCTCCATCATCCCCTGACTTTTCATTTAGTTTCATCATCAGATCAAATATTTAATTTGTCCAGTACATAAGTGTCTCAGCCTCAGATGTACTGGTGCAAACGTTACTTGGTAAACATCAACGTTACATTACAACCAACAATGTGGGTGTGACCCCAAAAGTTGCTAGAATCAAGCAAGTACATCAACTTCATCAAATATGCTGAATAACTTTGAGTGCTATATTTAGGCTACATTCGGACTGCAGAAAAGAATGTCATAAATGTGTTTCTTCTCTTTTTTTGGGAGGGGGAGTTGCACATATTGCTCCTTTGTAACTTTTATAACAGTGTGAATGGAATAAATCACATAGAATCTGATTTGGGCCATGTGGCCAGATACAGCCCTGATGTTTATGCCTCTACATCGGCCACAGCCGTCGCTGGTGGCATTAAGTTTTCTGAATGGCCGTCCGTCCATCCCATTCTCATGAACACGTATCTCAAGAACATCTTGAGGGAACGTCTTCAATGTTTGCACAAATTTCCATTTGGACTCAATGGGTCTCATTCATGAAACGTGAGCAGAAGGAATTTGTGTGTAAATTGTTCGCAGACGGAAATTTACATGCATGTCCACATTCATCAATATTTTAGTAGCTCCGATCTTTTCGTAGCTACTAACAAAATCTACTCCTGCTCCTGACCACTCGTAGTGCTTGTGTAAATTTAGTAAAGCACATAAATATTGCTTGTCACTATTGGAAATTACAATTTTCATTCGTATTGCGCTCTGTTTTGTACACAATACACAGATGCCTTTGAAACACGTAATCTAAACATGACAAAATATTAAAAATATAACACATTTAGTTAAATTAGTTGGCAATTAGCAGGTTTAAGATCCAGATTAGATTCATGATTGTGAATTATCTATGTAAATCGACTCAATAGATTACACGATCTTTCTACATGTTGAATGATGATAATAAAAATCTCCGTAAGGACAGCCGGATCACAGCCTCTTCAGCCTCGGTGCCTGGGTTCAGCAGGAGCAGCAGGAGCAGCTGAAAGAATTAACGTGTTTTTGTTTTTTTTGTGTGGCTTTTTGATCATTTGAATGAATAAATCTGATTTGAAAAATATTTAATTTACGTTGTATTAAACAGAGCTTTAGGCTATTAAGATTCAAATAATTTGAAGACGATGCATACAAACTACTGTAGGCTATGTTATCCGTATCATTTGTTAAAATAAATGTTCAATAGCTCTACATTCCGACAGCCATCACTGATTTAGAGTTTATCCATTACGCACAAAACATCTTTGGTTTCCCGTTCCCACTTCATTCAAAACCCCACAAATGAATCTTCTGTTTGTTTGGTGACCACTACGCTATCAATGATGGTTTTCAGAATGTATTATGATACAACACCTTACAGTCTGGGTTTGATGTTGACTCCAGTGGAGGCATGTCGCTGTCTCCATCAGGAATAATTCCTGACAGAGAGGTCTCCCCAATTATAAGGAACGTCTAGACGGAATTTCAACTGCACGTCCACACACACCTCCGTACAGGAGAAGCAGCCTATTGCATCACATTCAGGCTGTTCTCACAAATTTTTCGTATACGTTTCTATGAAAAGCAGCGCCCCCAAATTACTTATTCCACATATTTTGAAAGGCTGCGATCACATGACCAATGCACTGACTGCTGTAAACAATGAAGTAGTCCCGAGCACTTGTAAGGAGGCAGGTTGGGGTGGTGGATGGTTCACAAAAAAATAGACTTGCGCTCGGGACTTTCCCCTGGAGGCATGTGTTCGGTCTTTGAGTGAACTTTGAATCATTTTAAGGTACGTCCTCACCATGATTCTTTCCTAAACTTAACCACAGTGACTTTTATTGGCCAAAGCTAAACTCTGTAACTATAATGTCATTCGTGGGTAGCCTTGTGTCACTGTGAGACAAACAGAAACACATATTGTACATGCACACACAAGCACAGATGGTCAGAGACAGAGGATTAGCTTCATGTGTGATTAGAAAAAAGCAGAGGAGCGGACTTTGTGTAATAATTTTTGTTATAGCAGAGAAAGTAAAATACAGAAAAGGTACCACTGGGTACCGTTATCCGTTCAAATGCAAACGGTACCAAACCCTGGTGACAGTGTTTATACTAGCATCTGATCTGGGCACATTAGGCCCGTTTCCACTGAATAAGTTCCTGGTACTATTTGGGGGGCAGGAACTTCCTCTCGCTCGGCCCTCTCAACCGCCGTGTCTCCACTGAGAGAGCGGAGTAGGAGGAAGGTTCCTGTAAAGTTAACGGGCTCTGTATGTGACGTAATCGTTGCGCGACCATTTTGACCGGGGCGACGTAGGGGCGTAGGGACGCCGTTAACGGTGTCTGTAATAACTCATGATTGAGCTAACTGGAGTAGTTTCATGTCGTATCCGACAACAGGAGGCTTTTAACAGATGACGTCCTGATGTTAGCTTTGCTAACTGTCCCTGTCAGCTGCAGCCACTGATGCTTTCTAGACATCGTGATTTCCCAAAACTGAATACATACCACACATATCAACACAAAACTGCTTTGCTAGCTCAATCATGTTGTAACTAAGATATCCGCTGGAAAAGATATTTTTTTCACGGACCGTTTATTGAGTTATTACAGATACCGCTAACAGCTAATGGTTAGCCTAGCTAAACTACGATAACCATGTTGTTATTTACAAAACGTCACATCGCGCCTTGAGTATATCCAATCAGCACCAAGTAATCCCCAAGCCCCAGCCGGGAGTCTTTCGGGGCCGTTCTGAGTACCTACCCCGAGGCAGGGACTTGTTTAGCCCCTGTAAAAGTTCCGGAACTCTGTCCTTCGGGGGTGGTTCCTGCGGTGGAGACACGCACCAACGGCCCCGGCCCCGTAAAATTACCCCGAAGTTCCTGCGGTGGAAACGGGCCTATTAAAATTAATCTGAGCAATAACTTTGAATTGAGGTTTGAAGTGTGAACATAACCTGAGAGACAATAAGAGATTTTTTTAACTTGATGGACCAAGGTGCAATCTGAACAGATGAGTTTCAGTCTGCAACAATTATTTGTTTTGTTAGCATGGCTGTGGACTCAACCCCGTTAACACATCTTACAACAGTACACACACTTCATCACCATAGCAAAGACAACACTGAGCAGCTACTGAACAATCTGCAAAGACTATGATAACTGTGTGTCTGCACTTGTGTGAATCCTAAATAAGAAAGGGGGAGTGAAAGCTAAATTCCTGGACGCTGAGCACATGTTCTGCTTTGCCCTCCTTTCTCCTTTAAAGGGTCGTAGGTGTCAGTCATGTATGTTCGAGTGTACGCGCACGGCTGCCTCCACAGTGGCCCACAATGATTTACACCTACAGCTCTGCACGACAATGAGTGTCATTTGAAATAGCAGGTGTTCTCATGCAGCTTAGCTCATGGAAAGCAAGTTAAAGACAGAGAGAGGGAAAGACAGAGGGGTGTGTGTGTGTGTGTGAGAGGGGAAGGAGAAGGGGGCATTACTGAACCTGAATTAAACTCATAAATGGTGCAGTCAAACTGGCATGCAGGTCACTGAGTTTCCCGACCACTGCTGGGCCTGTTTCTCATCCTGCGACAATAACTTTGCCAGGCAACTTCCAGCAGCACTGGTAGCAGTTATGCTGTTGCTGTTATTAGCTTTGGTGAAAGTCATGTCAGAGATATTCAGGTCAGTCTGAAACCACTGAATATAAAGCATTGGGGTTAGTGGGGAACCGTGCATGCATGTGTGTCTGCACACTGTATGACATCATCTCACCGAGCAAAGAAGAAATGTGAAACTGTGCGCAGATGAAAATGGACAGACTATGAAGATGTCAAAATATTACAAAAGCAGCACTACTCAGGAGGAGAAAAGGAGCAGGAGGGTGAGAACAAGAGTTTAAAACAGAGATGCAGTGCAACAAAGGAGTAACATGAAGTACACAGAGAAACCCTCATGTTGCATGAAGAGAGATAAAAGCAAAAGAGCAAAGATGAGAGGGTTTATAGAGAAACTTTTTTGAGAGGCGACAAAGAGAACAAACGGGGTGCTGTGAAGTCTGAGATGTTAACGGGCTGTCAGTGATCCCCTCACAGTCTTTCCTCTCCCCTGCCGACCCTCCATCTCTCACTCCCTCCTCCACTGCTGTCGTGACCTTCCCTCAGAAGCCACTCCGTCAAACCGGCTTCCAGTCAGACTACTGCCTCTCAGCCTCACCTCACATCAAAGACGGTCATGTTTGGGGGGGGGGGGGGTCGTCAGTAAATACCTCCACAGAAACACACACACACACAGCCTTTAAGTGCATAAAACAGGAAGCCTGCAGCCAGGAGCTAGTAGTTCAGGGAGGTTTTTCACACCGACACACAGATGCTGAGGTTGTCAGAGGGTTAAATCACTGATACAGTAGCTCTGTAGTCTTCCTGCACCAGTGGTGGGTGGGTACTGGGAATTAAAGTGAAAATTTGATAAACCTACTCAAGTAAAGGTAAAAAAAGTACCTGGTTATTACAGGTGGTATTTCTTTTTCTTTCAGGCAGCTGGCAACGTGGCATCTGCAGTAAAGGTGTACTCTGTTGGGGTTTTTTTTGGGAAAGTACTTGCTCCTGAAAAATAAAAATAAAACTTGTAATGCATTACTACCTGTCCCTGTCCTGAACCTCCAGCACTGTTTTGAAAAATAATCAAATGATAAAATGCAAGCTTTACTTTTAGTTAATCCCCCCCCCCCCCCCCCCCCACACCACCACCACCAGGAATATCTCAGCAGCGTGCCTTCCTTGAGACTGGAGGGATTCACTGTGTTTCTCATTCTTGCTGCACATCGTCCTGCCAAACACAGACCAACAAACCACATAGTATATTCACATGGCTTTAATTTGAAAGAGTTGGAGCAAGTTGGGAGAAACTACTTGCTTTCCATTATTCAAACTTCATTTTATATTTTAATTACATACTGAAATCCCTCTCCCCAGCAATGCTTTCCAGCTCCTCCTGGGGGACCCTGAGGTGTTCCCGGGCCAGATGAGATATGTAATCTCTCCGGCATGTTCTCGGTCTGCCCCGTCGCCTCCTACCAGTGGGACGTGCCTGAAACTCCTCCAGCTGGAGGTGCCCAGGAGGCATCCTGATTAGATGCCCAAACCACCTCAACTGACCCCTTTCAAAGCGAAGGAGCAGCGGCTCTACTCTGAGCTCCCTTTGGATGTCCGAGCTTCTCACCCTATCTCTAAGGCTGAGCCCAGCCACCCCACGGAGGAAACTCATTTAAAGCCGCTTGCATACACGAACTCATTCTTTCAGTCATTACCCAGAACTCATGACCATAGGCGAGGGTTGGGACGTAGATGGACCAGTAAATCGAAAGCTTTGTATATTTAAGTGGCAACCTCCAGGGCTGAAAAATGAAGCCAACACCAAACTAGCAAAAACTGCAGTTCCTCAAATGGCCACTTGAGGCTGGCTCCAGAAGACAGTCAATCCCCGTAGACCCCCATGTTAAAAGGCATGTTGGCACAGCCTGGTACGAAAACAGTTTTGGTGTCTATAGCTCATATCCCCCTTGATCGCAACTGTACGCTGGCTGAATTTTTGTATAATCTACCCATTAACATTTTATTGAGGCTTAAAGTTAGGCATCTTAGGGCGGGCCTTTTTGAGGGACAGGCTGTCTGCCGATAGTGGCTTCGACTTGTTAGTCAGAATTACCCCTCACTCCCCCACAGCGCCAGCCTCTTGCCCAAATATGGTCACCTCCGGCCTCAAAAAACCAAGATGGCGACAGCCATAATCCCAAACTCGAGGCCTCAAAACAGAAATCCGCAAACCATTGGGTGACATCACAGTAGCTACATCCATTATTTTTACAGTCTATGGTATGTTTGTGTTCTTTGGTGTCATAAAGAGCTCACAGGAAAATTGACCACACATTGTGAATACTTGAACTGTAATGATTCAGGGCTTTTTATCGTGGATTGCTGTCCCTCACTTTTTATTGGACTTAATGGACTGACAAATAAAATCACAGCAGTTTTAACAACTTTTTTTAATCAGGGAAAATACCCACGTGTTACCATAGTACGTGTACTCATTAGCACTGCTCATTGTGTACTATATTGCTCAAGGTCAGAGCAGGTTCTCACCACAAACAAACCGCACCAGAGTTTGTCTGTAACCACACCAAGACCACATCTTCAAGAAGGTCTCTGTGTGGTTGTTTTGGTGAGATTGCTGTGTTCACACCTGCCCAAACAAACCCCACTTAGGGGGCAAATGAACTTGAGTTCAATCGTACCAAACCAAACAGGGCAGGTGTGAAAGCACCCTGAGACCCACCTTTTCAAGCAGATTCAACTGGGTTGACAGCTCTCACACCAGCTCAGACGAGCATTACTAACCAGGCAAATGGGACGGAGTTTGTTTTAAGCGAACTAAACAGGTTAGGTGGACACCCTCATTTAGACCAGAGCCTTAATTAATGTTATTAGTCACACCTGTGCATGTGAAAAGGTCTTTAGCACTCACTTAACAATAGCTCCCACATGCACGCATTAATAATCTGTCTTTCTAGTACTGAGAGTGTGTGTGGGTGTGTGTGTGTGTGTGTGTGTGTGTGTGTGTGTGTGTGGCTTCAACTCAGTGCCAGGTGCGTCTGCCACCTGCCAGCCGGTGTGAACAGTGTGAGGCCTGTTCTGTGATGCTCTCATCATACCCTCATCAGACAGGTACGTGTGTGGCTGCTTCCTCGGTCTTTCCCACACTCTGAATATAAACTGCATTAACACACACACACACACACACACACACACACACACACACACACACACACACACACACACACACACACATATGCTAAAGTCCAGAGTCCTACAATAATGAAGCTCAAGTCATTTTTTTTGTGTGTGTCAGCACAAGAAAGTCTTTGTGAGTGTGTGTCTGTCCTGTCAAATGACAATAGTGTTGCTTTGAAGATAAGAGAGCAGTGTGTGTGTGTGTGTGTGTGTGTGTGTGTGTGTTTCCTCACAAATGTTATAGTAAGGCTGTACAACTAGGTGGTCTAATCGCACCATTGAATTATAGGACGTAGGAGAGCGCTAAGTCCACTGTGTTTGGCTCCCTTCAGAGGAAGTTCAGCAGTTTTCATCCAAAGAATCAGGGATGATGACGGTCGGTGTCAGATGCTCACACACACACGCACACACCCCACTTAGTCAGCATCTTAATGAAGCCTCCTTTGAGCTCGCCAGTCCTCCTTGTGTTGAAAATAATGAGGTAAAGAACATCCTGAACATCATCTTGATAAAGAGGAGAGTCGCTGAGAGGGAAAAAGAGAAAGAGGCAGGGTTCAGCTGAGTCCATTACTCCTCTGATGGTGGTTGGATCAAAGTAAACACTGATAGTGGTTCCACCACAGTTAATAATACTGCTGCCCAAGAATGTTGGCTGGGCCGGCTACTCCCGACCTCACACGTATAATCACACACACAGAAACGTGCACGCACACACACACATGCGCACACACTCCTCATTCCTCAATAGCAGTGACACATTCCAAGCTTTCTTCCTCTCTTCCCACAAACCAAACACTGCTCACTCCTTCTTTCTAATTGTAGACTTCTGATTTATTTGATGTGCAAAGGGAAACTGGCTTCCCTAGCTGCGCTCCCATCGGAAAACATGCATGCTCACACACTACCTCTCTCTCGCACACACACACATACAGTAGAGGCAATGACTCCACGCATCTCCCTTTGTAATTACAACACATACAAACACCAGCTCCCATTAGAACCTGACTTATCTCCCTCCAGAGGCCTCTACACTCTCAGTAGTTCCTCTGCCACGCCCTCCTTCACTCCCTGCCTCTCTTGCTTCCTCCTTCCTTCCATTTATCAAGACCTGACAGAGGCCCAGCCAGGCTCACTTCAGTCACAAAATGCAAGTTGAGTATTTATAGATCAGTCAGTGAGGATTTGATTTCTTTCAACCTCCACAGACACTGGCACAGTCAGCTAAGAGAGATACAGATGGATTTGACTCAGGGGAAGTAAAAACTAATTCCTACCAGTAAACCCTGTGTGCTCTGGGTTGAATGGATTACCATTGTTTGCTGTGTGTTTGAACAAAATTTGCGGGAAAACTCAAAAGTGACTATGCTTAATGAGATTAAGTAGAAGAATATCACAGATATGGTTCAGGTACAGAGAGCTGGTGCTGAAGTCGAGAGCGTCAGCAGGTTCCCACTGAGAGGCCGAGCAGGGTGCTGTCCATCTCAGCTTTATCAGCAGCATCAGTCAGCCCCTTTCCCCGGGGGGTCCAAAGCGAAACGATCAGGTTTCAGAGCGGTTTTAGGGTTGCTACTCACGACTGTACCGCTCCATCCTTCCTTGTGGCCCAGATGTGTTACAGGTAATTGCACTGTAGTGTAGCATTTTAACAAAGAGAGAGAAAAACAAAAGGAAGGATGGAAACTGAGGAGTTAAGACTCATTTAAGCCCCTTTCCCACTAACACCTGCTAACATCTGGCTATTGTACATAATGGGAAAGGTTACAATCAGCATTCACACCCAGTTCAAATAACTCTGCAGTGGTCACATATATTTACTGGCTCCAGCTCTGACCGGCAGTGATGGAAAAACAACACCCAGGTGAACGTACTAATTTTAGCCCCTTTATCAGCGAGATGCCACGACACAAACAATCCAACTCCGACCATTGTTCCAAATTAGTCTGCGCAGAGTTTGAAAGACTGACTAAATAAGTAAGAGATATGAAAAGTAACCAGCGTGACATTTTCGCTTGCCTCCCTGCTGCTACTGTTTAATAACCTATTTTCCAGCCTGTCCATGACACAGCCTTAGTCTACTGGCAGTGGGAAAGGGACCTATAGCCTATTTTTAGAGGGGTTTCCTGTGTTTAAAAACCCATACACGCGCTAATATAGGTGGTAAAAGGGTACATACTCTCTTTGTGTACAAGAATAGTTTTGTGCATTCCAAACGCTGTGACAGTCTCATTCAGGGCGCCCTATTTAAACTGCTCTGGCCTGCCTACTGTTGCTGCTTCCTCTGCAAGCTACTTTGCAACCCACCTCCACCCCAGCTCCTCCTTTTCATGCTGTCTGACTTATCAATGTCATTTCTGTTTGTCATTGATGCTGCTCTGTTCTGTTCCCGAGGGGTCTTTGCTGCTGCTCTCCCTGCCTTAGGCTTTCCATGTAGGCACATGGAAGGGCAGAGAGGTGTGCGCTCTCTTCGCCTTATGCTTTCTACATAGGTGAGTGGAAGAGGCTTTCTGCATAGGCACAAGGAAAGGCAGAGAGGCCCCTGAACGCAGCCATACTGCCAAATATAATACTGCAGATGGAAATAGAGTTTTCTTTGGCCAAAGTCTTCCTGATTGAACTACAACAAATAATTGCTAAACTAGTAACTGAACTACATGTAGTTAACTACTCCCCAGCACTGACCACAAGTGTGTTTGTTGAGGAAGTAAAGGTTTTAAAATGACCCCAGCAAGGTTGGAAACAGGCCTTTACACTTTTTAAGGACGAAAGAACAAGAGGTGAGATTAGTGAGCATTTATGTGCTGTTTAATCTCTCCTGTGTTGCTAATAAGCCATTATCTGTGTGAGGTGAGATGTGTGTGCACGCGAGAGGAACGTTTCTAAGGGACTGCCACCCAGGGGTGAAACCAGAGACCAGAACTCAGAAGCACTGACGACCCACTCACCTACCCCTGTGCCAAACCCCACCACCACCGCCACCTCCTCCACCCCTCTCCTCAATCAACCTTCGCTGCCCTAATCCAGTGTTTACATAAAACACTGGGCAGTAATGATAGCCATGAGACCATGGACCACCCCATGTCCCTGCACACCCTCCTCCCCACCACCGCCCCCACCAACCTTCCACCGCTAACCCAAAGCTGTTTTCACAGGAGCCAAATACCTTAAATACATAATTAGCGGGGTCATTTGTGCAACGGGGGCCCCAGCGAGGGCATGAGCGTGTCCGTGTGAGTTTGTGGGGGGCAGAGGGAGGATGAGGAGTGTAGCAGGGGCAGGATATGAAGACGTGAGAGAGAGGCAGACAAAGACATGCATTCATGGCTGTGGCCCCGGACAAACTTGGCTGTCGCCATCTTCAAAGGCATCCTCTGCCTTTCCTCAAAACCCAGAGGCCACAGGTTAGGGCAGAGAGGAGAAACATAACAGGGTGACATGGAGGGAGAGAGGAAAGGGGAGGACGGGAGAGGGAAGAGAGGGGTGTAAGTAATGAAGCAAAGGTTACACGATCTGTAATCTGGGAAGGAAGTAGTCGAGGTTGACTCAGAGGGGGTTTGAGGCTGTAAACGGCTTGTGTCAGTTAGATCAAGTTGTATATCAAATCATGTAAAAAACAAAGTTTGAATTTAAAAATGTATTTACAGTAACCATGGAAAATTCCTTCACACTGAGAGAGATGATTAAAGCTTTGCAATGCATCCGCCACTTTGCACCACCAGCAACATCCCCCATACGACCCCTGATCCCTGAACTCTGACCCTGTGCATTGTGGGTAGTCAAATCACAGTTTGCCCTCCGCAAGAGCCCAAAATTCCAGTGGTCCATGTTTCACACTGGGAGACCTCCTTTGTATTGTTCAACTGCACACACAGAGCCCATTCAGCAGCCCTCTTCACACCTTGTCTGCCCCCTCGTCCCCCTCTGGCATTGTTTATGAAAGCATGTCCACTTAGTGCTGCCCTGTCTGCCCCCTCTTGCTGTGGTGCCGATTACCCACATCCTGAGTCAACTTCATCCCCTCTTTTCTTCTTGTTTTTCCCCCCTCTCTATACATCCCCTCGCACTCTCACTCCTCAGGGTGTTTTCACTCCTCTCTCCTGAGCTCCGTCCACCTCCTCCCTCTTTCCTCAACATGACATATTGCTCTCTTTTTTCTGAACCCACTGCACACGCTACACTGACTCCTCAATCCACACCTCAGCCCTCCCTCCGTCCTTATGAATGAAGCAATGAATGTCAGATAAAAACAATAAAGTCAATCAAGCCTCTGCTCTTCCTTTTATCTTTACTTTATTCACTTTATCCCCTGTTCCACTGGCTCGCAGAGCTGCTGTCTCTCTGATCCTTTCTCTCTTTCATGTTTTGCCTTTCTTCAGAGGAGGGAGACTTTCATGTCCCTTAGCCCTGGGATTAGGGTGAGCTGCTCGGGGAAAAGTAATAAAGCCCCCAGCACCTACCGTCTGCTGCTGGTGGATCCTGGAGCAAAGCCCAGCTCCTGCTCAGCCTGCAAGCCTGGAAAAGCTCACATTTCCTGTATACACCACCCTCACATCCAGCTCCTGTCCTGCCTCCCCTGGCAGCACCAACACATGTGGACTCCACTCTTTTAAACTCGCATAATCTGTGTATCGTGTACATTTTTTTTCAAATTACACAGATATTTGGATAAAATGTGCAAGTCTGTCACTAATGAGGGAGCAGATAAGGTTATTCTGGCGCAGGGTGGTCCCTCTAAATTTGAGGTTTCTTTTCCTCTTTCCTCTGCAATACTGTTCACTTCAATATTGCTCATTTCCTTAATTCCTACTTTCCATAACCTCAATTTGTGCCCATGAGCCCATGTTTCTGTCTCAAAGGTCCAGTGCGAGGGGTTTCTGGGGATATATTGGCAAAAATGGAATATAATATATCAAGTATGTTTTCTTTAGTTTGTAATCACCTGAAAGTAAGAATCATTATGTTTTTGTCACCTTAGGATGATATCAACATAGGGAGCGTGTCCTTATCCACGGAGTCTAGTTGCACCGCCATGTTTCTACAGTAGCCAAGAATGGACAAATCAAAAAGTGGCTCTTGAAAGGGCCATTCATGTGCTTACCATAGTTAGCAGTCGCCCTGAAACGAGCCAAACAGCATGGCAAAAACACAGATCTTTACCATGAAACTGCTTAGTTTAGTGTTTTTACTGGTTTAAATCACCAGGTCCATTTGTGTGGGAGAGGAAGAGACCTCTGTGAATTATTCGGCCCAAGGTAAAAACCTCCTGAACTTCTGGATCTTAAGTTACCAGAGACAAAAGGCGAGCACAGACTTGCAGGTGCTGGGCTGCCAGCACGTCTGTGACATGCAAAACAGCATCGGAGAAACACTGATTTGTAACGTGAAACCGCTTTATTCAGCTTTTTTACTGGGTTAAATCACCAGGTCCGTTTGTTTTGGAGAAGAAGAGACCTCTGCATATAATTCGGTTCCTAGTTTAAACCTCCTGAACTTCTGGATCTTAAGTTATCAGAGGCAAAGGGTGAGCGCACATTAGCAGGTGCTGGGCTTGCAGCCCATCTATGACATGCAAAACAGCATTGGAGAAACACTGATTTGTAACATGAGACTGCTTTATTCAGTGTTTTTACTGTTTTAAATCTCCGGGTCCATTTGTTTTGGAGAGGAAGAGGCCTCTGTGAGTAATTTGGCTCCCGGTAAACTATGAACACTGAAGGAATCCCAACTGGGAGCTCAAGCTTGGCGCATGGGAGAAGTTTCAGCTGGCTGCAGTCTGCACTAGATGCTACTAAATCCTGCACACTGCTCCTTGATTGCTGCATGACATCTATACTGCATCTATAGTCAGCACAATGCAAACAAATAATAGGACTCAACATTCAGTGAACAGTTTCATAAGCAGAAATATATTTATTGTTGAAAACATAAATATATAAATTATGATTACTGCTGTCTTTATCCAATGGAAGCCCAGAAGAAAAGTAATGAAGGCTTGGTGATAGCGTAATGGCGTTTTCTGTAATCAAATAGCTCTAAGCGTGGTCCCTGGTTTACTGAGAGCGCTATCTTACATCGATGTGAATGTGAACAGTGATGAAACATTAGCCTTATAAATATAGCACCAGTCAGCTGATGGTAAATTCACAGGTGGGCTGCGTGCGTGTGTGTGTGTGCGTGTGTGTGTGTGTGTGTGTGTGTGTGTAATCTGTGCCATGTTTCAATCAAACACTCCTCATTTGACTTTCACTTGACTCACTTCACAGTGCACGGTGACTCACTCTTTCGCCTTTGACTTCCTCCTTTGAACACGGGTTGGAGGACAACTGTTGTTTTTGCACTGCGTCGGCCTGGTTACACATTCATCATTGTTACAGGAACCGGTAAGGAAGTAATTGTTTGTTCCATCGGGGGGGCACGGGTTCAAGCCAGTGCTGTACTGTTTTCAGGCCACCTCTTCAGAGCACTCATCATCGTCATCTGTCCTGATGGTATGTGGCTGCACAAGGTGTGAGGACCTTCACAGTGTGGAGCGATCAGAGATTTGTTCTCCTGTCAACAGACGAGTAAAGCCTGGCCAAACAAGGAGCCCATTCATGCACTTGTCGATTTGCTTTGCTCGCTCATTCACTCTTTAAGGTGGACTTTGCTCTTTGCAGGCACAGCATGTATGCTTGTGAAGCAGAGCGGGCTGGCATCTTCCTTATCAATGTTGAGAGTGATATAGGTGAAAAATAGTCTCATGTGCAGTGCACACACACACATACATGCACACTGGAGTTGCTCTAACATGTTTTGTGTGATCGGCATGAACATGTTTTAACGTGTTGTTTGCATGTTTTTGTGAAACGCCACTTGTTGCCACTCTTGAGCTGCAGTGCTTCTCATGACTGCAGAATAAGCTACGCCAAGGCGACTCACTATGAAGTCACCATGTTTGAGCCACTCTGACACAACAAGCACTGGCAGCCTTCTCTCCCTCGTCTCCCTCCACCCCCTGCCCCCATTTTTGCATCTCTTCCAATGGATTAAATACAGGCATTCAACCACAACAACAGAAATAAACATAATTCCTGCTCGAATATAAGTAAGCTTAATATATTTCATAACAAAAATAAAGCATCTTCCTGTACTGACTCTCACATCTCCTCCTTGCACACATATATCCAAACCATATACAAGACTTGACATCATTCAGATATACTGTAATATAATAAGAAACATGGATGACAACAATAACATTGACTAAAAAAAAAAAAAATTGAGATTGTGATACTGATGGTTACAAAAAACCAGACCACACAGAACTCTTGCATGTCTCCAAGATCATTAAAACATCCTTTTTGTTCTTTCTTTGTACTGGAAGAGACAGAAAGCAAACGTCCACACGTATAAATAGTTTGTAAGTAGCGTCGCATCTTCTTTTTCAAATTAAACTGTACACAGCAAGTGGGCAAAGTCACAGACCACCAGAGGTGTTGGAAGATTTCTTCTTTACTCAGAGCAAACATCCACAAACTCAAAATGTTTGATACTCCATAGTCGTTTGACAAAAAAACACCTCCATCTCTCTTTCCATTGTTTTTCCTTTATTTTTCTTCCTGTGTATGCAAGAGTCACTTAACCAGGGCAGGGCACTTTTATGTTGCCCAGCTGGAGGTCGTCCACCGCTGTTTTGGAGTCTGAGCACCAGATTCCCACGAATGCTTGATCCAGCTGTTTCATCGCCGTTTCTGTTGTGCGTCTTATGCAAACAAAGTCTGTCAAAATGTTCAACACAAATCCCTTTCATCATCTCCCTTCGGCCTCTTTCTGCCCTGCCCGAGCTCTACAGCATCTTTCTCTTTTTCCTCTTAATCAGCGGCAGGTTTTAGTTGTCTGGGTGGGTGGTGTACCACAGAGGAAGTCATCATCACTGGTTACTGTTTTTAAAAAGCACCTTTGGCATTTTATTTATTGTTGTCTGTCTATTTTCAGTCTCTCGTCTTAACAGAAAAGTTTGTCTTTTTAAAACGAAGGTGGCATGGCAGTGGGGAAGAGGACAGAGCAGGTCTCCTGTTGGCGGCGTCCTCTATTTCAGTCCCTCCCACGCTGAAGTCCCTTGGTCTGATTGGTCTCACCTCACGTCCACTGTGGGAGAGGCAGAGAGAGCTGAGATCAGTGTCACAGTTTTTATGAACACATCAAATGGGTGACATCATGGAGAGAAACAAAAAAAAACAAAAAAAAGAACTTTGCAGTTTGTGCCCAATTGCATAAATTTCTTCATGCATTTCAAACAAGCTGACACATCTCACACAAGAATGTTCTGAATCATGTTTCCCCAGATTTCAAAGACAGTGATCGGACCAGACGTCATTATGTCCAGTCAAAATATCTGAGTGTCATTGTGAGCGTAGAAGACAAAGAGCTGGGCATGAAACTTTTGTGGTATGATTATTTTACAAAAAAAAAAAAATCTCTTTAAGACAAAGCAGGTGAGAATAATATCAGTCCCTCCAGGATTTCGCAGGCTGTTTTGCGGTGAATGATGTTTATTGCCATTTTTTTTTTACAATGAAATTGCATTGTGTAGTTGTGATGTGGTCTTGGATTGGGAGTGTGTTATTGTGAGTATTCAGTGTTTCCCACAGAATTAGAATCTATGTATAATAGTATGGAGGTTGGAGGGGCAGTGACGGCTTAATGCCACCGATCAGCTGATGAGACCGTACCGTGAGAGGCTCTACTGCTGCTCTGCTCGAGTTAGCATAGCATAACGTGAGCAGCGGCTAACATGACAACTGAGCATTAATCTCACACTGAAATGGTTCAACTCTGTCGTCAAAGCTGTTAATAACCATTGAGTAAAGTTAGCTGTGTGATGCTAGCCGTTAACCCTTTCACCATGTATAAGTGTGTGTGACTCTGTCCCAGGGGCAAAGCTCCGGTCCTGCAGTAGTAACAGAAGTCTCATGGTATCCAAAGAGAGAGAGGAGCTGAGCGAATCAACACGCTGCACGCAGCTCTACAATAAAAATTTCAAATGTGTAGTAAAGTTGTGGTTGTTTTGATCCTAACATCGCAAAATCCTGGAGGGACTGAAATACTGTTGATGATAAGGTGCTAAAAAAAAAAAGGTGTAACAAACACACTGTGACATACAGTGGGTGTACCACAACAAAAACAGTGCACACACAAGCACAACACAGTGACACAAAGCAGATGTATGCGGTGCACATGCTCAGCAGGCCAAAACATTAGCATGCAGCATCCGGGCACAGAGCATGGTACTCCTTGGCCCTCCCTCTTCTCACACTGATTGGCTGTGATGTGATTGGTGATGGTGATTGGCAGGCCCTCGTCGTGCCCTGATTGGGCCACTGCAGTGCCAGAAGGTGAGAGGACGCCGCGGTGCTAAAGTCCTACCTGTTCCCTTCACAGCTTTCCAGTGGACTTTGGGCAATGAGTGCAACTTTATTAGGTCACCAATAAATCCTTGCTGGGCTTAAGCTTTTTAGGTTTCCTTTTTTTACCTTTAGCCCTACGGTGGCCTGAAAACACAAAGTCGGGGAGGGTGGATAGGAAGGAGGGTTAAAAGCAAGAAGCGGGGTTTATGATACAGAGAGAGGCACAACAGCCCTGGGACAGAAGCAGAGAGTGCAAAGATATGACACTATAAATACTTCAGATGCCTTATCAGCACACATCCAGCGCTTATCTGCTCCCAGGGAGAGAAAGGCTTCAGATCAAGGCACTGGCGGATTTACCTGCTGTCATGCCAAGCAGCCTTTGGACACCCTCCCTTAACACACATACACTTTCACACACACACACACACACACACACACACACACACACACACACAGAGCTTCGTCTAAAGCACAAACACACAAGCTTTACAGTTTTGCAATAGCAGGTCAGCTAACAGGTGTGTCTGTCTGTTTGGAAGCAACAATAGAAAAAGGTCATCCAGTGCAAAGCCAAAGAGCCAGACAGACAGAGAGACCATCAGACAGACATGAGGTGGAAGAAGCATGATGATGCATGATGATGTAGGGAGGAAGGTGCGCCATCAAACTCAGCCTCAGAGTGATTTTTTTGAAAAAAGGCAATGCTGGGACACTGTTTGTGATTACGCAACAATGATATATAAAAACTCTGAGGGTCATATTTACCTGTTTCTGCATCCGAGTGCTCCACCACATGATGTTGTGATGTGCACACGCACTCCAGGTGGTCTTCTAACCGCACAAAGACCTCTTTCAGCTTGGGTCTCCTCCTCACGTACTCCACCTTCGCCACCTGAGGAGAGGAAGAGAGAAAAGGTTATCCACAGAGTCAGATCCAGCTCCACCATCACTCTTCGCCGTGCGTGTGTGACGTCTATGACTGCACACACTCTTCACCTGTACGCCAACATCAAGAGGCGTAGCGCTGTGACTGATGACTCTTTCATAAACTGATTCATAAAATTGTAAAAAAAAAACAAAAAAAAAAACAAACCGCCAGCCGTCGCTTTGCCTTGCCGTGTTTGAAGTGTGACGGCAGCATTCCTCAGACGCTGATGCATTGGGTTCCGCTTGCTGTGTGCTCTGTGGGCTGTTGATCAGGTGTGTAAATACTGAATGGAGCGTATGACCCTGTCCAAGCAAGCTCAAACAATGGGAGAGGAGAGATGGAGCGTAGGGGGGGGGGGGGGGGGGCGGTGTACGCCCTTAGGCCCAGGGAAGGTTTACCCTGGCAGGAGAAGAGAGGCTGGGAGATCCCCCCCCCCCTGCTCCAGGCCTGGAGCATCCACATCCAGACAGACTCGCACCTAAACTCCCTCGCCTTGTTCTGACATGTAGGCTGGTTTTAAACCACATTAATACTTCTTCATGTGTTAGGGAAAGTGTTGCTTAACATGTGCATGCAAGAAATACACCTTACATGGTCTAATCTAAGCAGTAGAACCCCAGAAAGCGGCCCGTCCAATCTAACAAACACAAAAGCAATGAAGAAATTCCTATCCTTCAGTCCAGCTAACACCCTCTCCGTTTAACACAACAGGCCTGACCTCCGCTTCCCACCCAACAGCTAGTAATGAAAAGGACCAATCCTCGGAGGGTTATGAATAGGCTATGTTGATTAAAGCTCAGATGAAAGCTGAATAGAGAAGGTTGCGTGGAGGTTATGATGATCTTGTTGTGTAACTCAGGGGAGGTGGCCGCATGCTTTTCCCTCTCTGATGTGAGTGCCAAGGGCAGGTAACCTTCACATCCACCGCTGAGGGCCCGGGGGCCACATGGAAACAATATCCCCCGCTTCACCCATCTTCCTGGTCACTGCACGAGAGAGGATATTGGCCGACAATCTCCCCGCGCTCTCTGGTGTTATGAACAACACGGTTTTGCAGTCAGCATGAGGCTCACACATGCACAGACGGAGGGGCCAAAACCAATGAGAGGCTTTCCTTCTCCTTCTATCCTGTGATGGCACACTGCCAAGGCTGGCTTTCAGTGGTGAATTAGTCATGCAGACAAATGAACATACCAATCCCTGTCTGATAAAACAAAGTGTAATGTTGACACTCACACTGCTCATGTCAGTGTGGTAAGAATGGCTGGAGGGTCGTCTGGGGAGGCTAAAACTGAAATCAAGGATTGGTGGTTTCACCAGGCGCTCCTTTGCAACAGTTTCTTTCCATGGAGAGATGAGAGAGACAAGAGGGAGTGAAAAAAGGGTAAGCAAGCAGAGGAGGTATGCAGTGAGCAAACAGAGGACAATGGTGTCTGGGTTGCTGTTATCGGGCCCTGACAGAGAGACAGAGGGCCAGAGCAGGGACGAACTGCGAGCATGAAGGTGGACCATCACTCCCATTAGGGAACACGAGGGTGTGTGTGTGCAAACAGAGGGGGGTTATTTAAGGAAGGGGGAGGAAGGACTGACCATGATCATGACTAGCATTAGATGGCATTCATCTGTTACCTATTAACATTTGGTTTCTGGGTTACCCGCTGGGGAACTTTGTTACATTGACGCTGACAGAAGAGATAGAGAAGTTATCAAAGGTTTATTGTTATCTACCGAAAGTGCAGACGGCATCACAGAGTGACACGGATTTACCAGAAAACAACTGCTTATATTTAATCAAACTATGTGACTGAGAGAGGAAACATGCAGCTGTCTCTGCGGATGGCTCTGCTGTCACTGGTTACGGGAATCTCTGAGCTGAGGGGGGTTCAGGAGCCAAAAGAGTCAGCAGCATCTGACACTTACTACTGAGGCTGATCCTAATGAGTAACACACACACACACACACACACACGCACACACACACACACACACACACACACACACACACACACACACACACACACACACACACAAACTCTTCTGGCCAAACAAACAGCTATTGACAGACAGATAAAGCGATGGGCCCCCTTGATGAGAGGCCCAGCAGTCGGCTTGTCTCCTTGCCCCTCACACAGCAGGGTTAAAAACACTCCCTGCAGGACACACACACAAAAGCACACTCACACTTTCATATTTGTCTGTGGATGTGTATAATTGTGCTGTAATACCGCTCTACCCACTTTGTCAACACTCTCTCGTTCTCCTTCTGTCTTGTTTCTCGTGGAATGGCGGTCTTCGCCTACTACATTTTTTTCCACTTTAAAATCCATATTTAATCCTCCCGTCCTCCATTTTTAGCCACGTCTTCGCAACACAAAGAACACCGGCTTCCTATCCGGTGCAGAGTCAATGATTTCCCACATAAAACATACATCAGAAAGAGACCCCCATGCTACAACGAGGGGCCCCACACTCTCTTTGTATAAATCAAACCGCTCTAAACTCCCTAGAAATCCGCGGCCCTGAGAAAGAGTCCCCCCAAGCGGCTGTGGAATGATATCCGATCCAGAGGGTTAGGGTGAGGCAAGGGGCTCTGGGAAGTGCACCCCCTCAGTTTGTCCTCAGCGTCTCCACGGCCCTCCATGTGGAGCCGATTGTCCCGGTCGGACTAATTGGGAATTCCCTGAGCATGAAGCACTGATGAGAGCATGATGGAGGGGAAAGTTTTACTCCGTCTTTCCAAGGAAAACACAACAGGGTTGTGGATGTGCACCGCGGGCCATCGCGAACTGGAACAGTGACAGAATCGAGAAAAAAATAAATAAGAATGCATGTGTGTGTTTGGAGAATGGACGGGTGCGAAGAGGCTGAACAAGGTGGTGATTCATCTATCAGGAGGGAGACACTGAGAGGTTGTGCCCTGGAAACAAAAAGCTCCTGTTGAGATGCTACAACTGTGAGCAAGTGGAGGAAAAGTGGGGAGAGTTTTGGGAAGGAGAGAGTGTAAAGAAACATCCTCCGGAATCACAAGAAAGAAAATATGAAACTCGGAAGAAGAAGATGATCCTCAAAAGGACGAGGAGCAAACAACAGATCGGACGAAAACAGCCAAGACAACCTGCTGCTGCCCTCTGCATCCACCCCCTACAACACACACAAAGGTTCAAGGGGTTATCACAGGCAGTGTGTGGAGAAGAGAGGGAGCAAGGAGCGCATTCATCATGTCACTCACAGGCCTGCAATGCCAAAAAGTCCCTGCACGGCACACCACTCTCTCCCCACCACATCAGTGTATCACTGTATGTACCTGACCTCATCATGTGTTGTGCTTCCCTTTCTTTTAGAGACTGAAAGAGTCATCATGCAATATAAACTATCAAAGAATCCAAAAGATGTGTAATCTTTCCATTTTTCCTCCTCTTGTCTGTTTTTATAGAACAATTGCAGATGAAAAAGACATTACACTGAGAACTTAAAAGAGTAAATCAGATTTTAATGAAAGAGAGCACGAGCGATACAATAAATGGGAAAGACTGGCAGAGGGGTAAAATTAGAGAGTGGGAGATGGCAGTGTTGCCGAGAGTGAGGAGGGAGTGAACAACTATTTCGCATAA